>NW_020950325.1:0-2500 GCF_900497805.2 Vombatus ursinus | reverse complement strand
TTGTTGATTGGTTGATTGACTGATACAGATAGAAGTAACACTAGATTAAGGCTCAAAAGACCTGGGTTCTAGTCCATGCTTAACCTATATTACATATCAGACCTTGAGTGAAGCATTTAAACTCTTTGAGTCTCAAGTGTAAAATGGGGATAATAATATCTGTTACATCTCCCTCCAAAAGTTGTGGTGAGGATCACATGAGATAATGTCTGTGAAAAGCCTTTGTAAAGAGCTCAATGGAGGTAAAAAAAAAATCCTAGTTAAATGGACTGTTTACCCCTGCAAACCTTGACTCATTCTCTAGAGTGTTAGTGCCTATCAGCTCAGCCGGTATTTACATAACATTTTTCCATTTCCATTTTATTTGTCTTCAAGACTCTTAAGCAGTTAGGTTGAAATGGATAAAGTGTAATCTTGTATTGAGGAAGGTCTGAGTTCAAAGCCTGCTTCTTATACTTCCTAGCTGGGTAACCTCAGGTAAGTCTTTTAACCTGGTTAAGCCTCAGTTTCCTCATCTATAAAATGAGGATAATACTAGTACCTACCTCCCAAGATAAAATGAATTTGCATATGTAAAGTGGTTTGTAAACCTTAAAGCATCAAATAGTTTGAACTATTAGTAGCAGCACAGGGGATACAGCATCGGACCTGGAGTCAGCAAGACTCTTCTTCCTGAGTTCAAATCCAGCTTCAGACATTTACTAGCTGTGTGACCCCTGGCAAGTCACTTAACTCTGTTTGCCTCAGTTTCCTCATCTGTCAAATGAGTTGGAGAAGGAAATGAGAAACAACTCTAGTATCTCTGCCCCACAGTAGGGTCATGAAGAGTTGGACATGACTGAAAACAACTGAACAACAATAGCAAAAACAAAATTTATTATTATTAATCCATCCTTGTGGAGGAAAGAGAAATGATTATAATCAGAAAGTTAAAGCTGGAATTAACTTTAGAGATTACCTAGTACTAGTCCAGCCTCCTGATTTTTACAAAAGAGAAAACTGAGGCCCAGAAAAAGGAAATGACTAGCCCAGGGTTCATACAGGTAGGTAGTAAGTAGCAGAAGGTCTGAGTTCAAATCCTACCTCATAGTTGCTGAGCCAGGGATTCCAGTTCAGGTCCTTCACTCTAAATTCAGCATGCTATGAAGATTTGTCCCCCATATCATAGCTGGGAAAACTGATGCCCACAAATATAGGACACTTTTCCCATGGCTAATGAAAGATCTCAGACAAAAGGACTGGAGTGGACCAGTGGACAGGCCAGGTCACTCAGTCCAACTCCTTCATTTTATAGGAAGAATCTGAGGCCCAGAGAATTGTCACAAAGAAAGGATTTCCATTCAGATCCTCCAATTCTAAATCCAGTGTTTTTCCTCTTCTACCCCTTCTAGAAGTCAGGATGCCCTGGAAAAAAGGGAAGGGACTTCAACTATCTCCTTCCACTGTGTGACCCTGGGCAAATCACTTCATTTATGAACCTTGGTTTCCTAATTTGTCAAATTAAAATATCTGCCCTGCCTACCTCACAAGCTCATTGGGAGGCTCCAATCAGATCATCTGTAAGAAAGTGCTTTGAAAATTATAAAGCCATGTAAGTACATAAGGTATTATTGTTTTTTATTATACCTTCAGTTCAAAGCTGATGAAATGTCTTAAGCAGGAAAGCATGCAGTAGAGGAATTGGGGTGGGGAAAGGAGTGGTCACTTGGATTGAGACTGGAAACCTCAGCCATTTGCCTCTCACTTGTGAACTGTGACTCAGTTTCAGTTTCCTCATTGGTATGGCTCTTGATAATAGGAGTTAGAGCTGGAAGGAACCTTCAGAGTAATTTTCTCCAATCTCTTCCTTTCCCAAATGAGGAAATAGACCTCCAGAGGCGAAGGGACAGCACTTGGTTATTAAAGACTTTTTTATCACAGTCCAAATAAGAGTCTTTCCTCCCTCCCCACCTCATAGTGATATGTGTTGTTTTGTTGTTGTTGTTTAGTGGTTTTCAGTTGCATCCAACTCTTCGTGACCCCATTTGGGGTTTTCCTTGGCAAAGGTACTGAAGTAGTTTGTCATTTCCTCCTCTAGCTCATTTTACAGATGAGGAAACTGAAGCAAACAGGGTGAAGTGACTTTTCCAGGGTCACACAGCTAGTAAGTGTCTGGGGCCAGATTTGAACTGAGGTCTTTCTGACTACAGGCCTAGCACTATATCCACTGCACCACCCAGCTGCCCTCACACACACACACACACACATATTGTCCTAATATATAGTGATATATGTACTGCACAGTAATGTCTGTTCCAGGGCAATTCACATTTTGAGAAAATAAAGTGTGTATTTAATAAATAGTTAGTATTCATATAGTGCTTTGCAAATACGATCTGAATTTATCCTCATAACGACCCTGGCAGTTAGGTACTGAGGAAATTGAGATAGTCAGAGGTTAAGTGACTTACCCAGGGTCACACAGCTAGCTGGTAAGTGTCTAAGACTAGATTTGAAATCT
>NW_020950324.1:0-2500 GCF_900497805.2 Vombatus ursinus | reverse complement strand
TTGTTGATTGGTTGATTGACTGATACAGATAGAAGTAACACTAGATTAAGGCTCAAAAGACCTGGGTTCTAGTCCATGCTTAACCTATATTACATATCAGACCTTGAGTGAAGCATTTAAACTCTTTGAGTCTCAAGTGTAAAATGGGGATAATAATATCTGTTACATCTCCCTCCAAAAGTTGTGGTGAGGATCACATGAGATAATGTCTGTGAAAAGCCTTTGTAAAGAGCTCAATGGAGGTAAAAAAAAAATCCTAGTTAAATGGACTGTTTACCCCTGCAAACCTTGACTCATTCTCTAGAGTGTTAGTGCCTATCAGCTCAGCCGGTATTTACATAACATTTTTCCATTTCCATTTTATTTGTCTTCAAGACTCTTAAGCAGTTAGGTTGAAATGGATAAAGTGTAATCTTGTATTGAGGAAGGTCTGAGTTCAAAGCCTGCTTCTTATACTTCCTAGCTGGGTAACCTCAGGTAAGTCTTTTAACCTGGTTAAGCCTCAGTTTCCTCATCTATAAAATGAGGATAATACTAGTACCTACCTCCCAAGATAAAATGAATTTGCATATGTAAAGTGGTTTGTAAACCTTAAAGCATCAAATAGTTTGAACTATTAGTGGCAGCACAGGGGATACAGCATCGGACCTGGAGTCAGCAAGACTCTTCTTCCTGAGTTCAAATCCAGCTTCAGACATTTACTAGCTGTGTGACCCCTGGCAAGTCACTTAACTCTGTTTGCCTCAGTTTCCTCATCTGTCAAATGAGTTGGAGAAGGAAATGAGAAACAACTCTAGTATCTCTGCCCCACAGTAGGGTCATGAAGAGTTGGACATGACTGAAAACAACTGAACAACAATAGCAAAAACAAAATTTATTATTATTAATCCATCCTTGTGGAGGAAAGAGAAATGATTATAATCAGAAAGTTAAAGCTGGAATTAACTTTAGAGATTACCTAGTACTAGTCCAGCCTCCTGATTTTTACAAAAGAGAAAACTGAGGCCCAGAAAAAGGAAATGACTAGCCCAGGGTTCATACAGGTAGGTAGTAAGTAGCAGAAGGTCTGAGTTCAAATCCTACCTCATAGTTGCTGAGCCAGGGATTCCAGTTCAGGTCCTTCACTCTAAATTCAGCATGCTATGAAGATTTGTCCCCCATATCATAGCTGGGAAAACTGATGCCCACAAATATAGGACACTTTTCCCATGGCTAATGAAAGATCTCAGACAAAAGGACTGGAGTGGACCAGTGGACAGGCCAGGTCACTCAGTCCAACTCCTTCATTTTATAGGAAGAATCTGAGGCCCAGAGAATTGTCACAAAGAAAGGATTTCCATTCAGATCCTCCAATTCTAAATCCAGTGTTTTTCCTCTTCTACCCCTTCTAGAAGTCAGGATGCCCTGGAAAAAAGGGAAGGGACTTCAACTATCTCCTTCCACTGTGTGACCCTGGGCAAATCACTTCATTTATGAACCTTGGTTTCCTAATTTGTCAAATTAAAATATCTGCCCTGCCTACCTCACAAGCTCATTGGGAGGCTCCAATCAGATCATCTGTAAGAAAGTGCTTTGAAAATTATAAAGCCATGTAAGTACATAAGGTATTATTGTTTTTTATTATACCTTCAGTTCAAAGCTGATGAAATGTCTTAAGCAGGAAAGCATGCAGTAGAGGAATTGGGGTGGGGAAAGGAGTGGTCACTTGGATTGAGACTGGAAACCTCAGCCATTTGCCTCTCACTTGTGAACTGTGACTCAGTTTCAGTTTCCTCATTGGTATGGCTCTTGATAATAGGAGTTAGAGCTGGAAGGAACCTTCAGAGTAATTTTCTCCAATCTCTTCCTTTCCCAAATGAGGAAATAGACCTCCAGAGGCGAAGGGACAGCACTTGGTTATTAAAGACTTTTTTATCACAGTCCAAATAAGAGTCTTTCCTCCCTCCCCACCTCATAGTGATATGTGTTGTTTTGTTGTTGTTGTTTAGTGGTTTTCAGTTGCATCCAACTCTTCGTGACCCCATTTGGGGTTTTCCTTGGCAAAGGTACTGAAGTAGTTTGTCATTTCCTCCTCTAGCTCATTTTACAGATGAGGAAACTGAAGCAAACAGGGTGAAGTGACTTTTCCAGGGTCACACAGCTAGTAAGTGTCTGGGGCCAGATTTGAACTGAGGTCTTTCTGACTACAGGCCTAGCACTATATCCACTGCACCACCCAGCTGCCCTCACACACACACACACACACATATTGTCCTAATATATAGTGATATATGTACTGCACAGTAATGTCTGTTCCAGGGCAATTCACATTTTGAGAAAATAAAGTGTGTATTTAATAAATAGTTAGTATTCATATAGTGCTTTGCAAATACGATCTGAATTTATCCTCATAACGACCCTGGCAGTTAGGTACTGAGGAAATTGAGATAGTCAGAGGTTAAGTGACTTACCCAGGGTCACACAGCTAGCTGGTAAGTGTCTAAGACTAGATTTGAAATCT
>NW_020950323.1:0-2295 GCF_900497805.2 Vombatus ursinus | reverse complement strand
TAGCACATAGTAAGCACTTAATAAATGCTTGTTGATTGGTTGATTGATTGATGCAGATAGAAGAAACACTAGATTAAGGCTCAAAAGACCTGGGTTCTAGTCCATGCTTAACCTATATTATATATCAGACCTTGAGTGAATCATTTAAACTCTTTGAGTCTCAAGTGTAAAATGGGGATAATAATACCTGTTACATCTCCCTCCAAAAGTTGTGGTGAGGATCACATGAGATAATGTCTGTGAAAAGCCTTTGTAAAGAGCTCAATGGAGGTAAAAAAAAAAAATCCTAGTTAAATGGACTGCTTACCCCTGCAAACCTTGACTCATTCTCTAGAGTGTTAGTGTTTATCAGCTCAGCCGGTATTTACACAACATTTTTCCATTTCCATTTTATATGTCTTCAAGACTCTTAAGCAGTCAGGTTGAAATGGATAAAGTGTAATCTTGTAATGAGGAAGGTCTGAGTTCAAAGCCTGCTTCTTATACCTCCTGGCTGGGTAACCTCGGGTAAGTCTTTTAACCTGGTTAAACCTCAGTTTCCTCATCTATAAAATGAGGATAATACTAGTACCTACCTCCCAGGATAAAATGAATTTGCATATGTAAAGTGGTTTGTAAACCTTAAAGCATTAAATAGTTTGAACTATTAGTGGCAGCACAGGGGATACAGCATCAGACCTGGAGTCAGCAAAACTCTTCTTCCTGAGTTCAAATCCAGCTTCAGACATTTACTAGCTGTGTGACCCCTGGCAAGTCACTTAACTCTGTTTGCCTCAGTTTCCTCATCTGTCAAATGAGTTGGAGAAGGAAATGAGAAACAACTCTAGTATCTCTGCCCCAAAATAGGGTCATGAAGAGTTGGACATGACTGAAAACAACTGAACAACAATAGCAAAAACAAAATTTATTATTATTAATCCATCCTTGTGGAGGAAAGAGAAATGATTATAATCAGAAAGTTAAAGCTGGAATTAACTTTAGAGATTACCTAGTACTAGTCCAACCTCCTGATTTTTACAAAAGAGAAAACTGAGGCCCAGAAAAATGAAATGACTAGCCCAGGATTCATACAGGTAGGTAGTAAGTAGCAGAAAGTCTGAGTTCAAATCCTACCTCATAGTTGCTGAGCCAGGGATTCCAGTTCAGGTCCTTCACTCTAAATTCAGCATGCTATGAAGGTTTGTCCCCCATATCATAGCTGGGAAAACTGATGCCCACAAATATAGGACACTTTTCCCATGGCTAATGAAAGATCTTAGACAAAAGGACTGGAGTGGACCAGTGGACAGGCCAGGTCACTCAGTCCAACTCCTTCAATTTATGGGAAGAATCTGAGGCCCAGAGAATTGTCACAGAGAAACGATTTTCATTCAGATCCTCCAATTCTAAATCCAGTGTTTTTCCTCTTCTACCCCTTCTAGAAGTCAGGATGCCCTGGAAAAAAGGGGAGGGACTTCAACTATCTCCTTCCGCTGTGTGTCCCTGGGGCAAATCACTTCATTTATGAACCTCGGTTTCCTAATTTGTCAAATTAGAATATCTGCCCTGCCTACCTCACAAGCTCATTGGGAGGCTCCAATCAGATCATCTGTAAGAAAGTGCTTTGAAAATTATAAAGCCATGTAAGTACATAAGGTATTATTGTTTTTTATTATACCTTCAGTTCAAAGCTGATGGAATGTCTTAAGCAGGAAAGCATGCAGTAGAGGAATTGGGGTGGGGAAAGGAGTGGTCTCTTGGATTGAGACTGGAAACCTCAGCCATTTGCCTCCCACTTGTGAACTGTGACTCTGAGTTTCAGTTTTCTCAATGGTATGGCTCTTGATAATAGGAGTTAGAGCTGGAAGGAACCTTCAGAGTAATTTACTCCAATCTCTTCCTTTCCCAAATGAGGAAACAGAGCTCCAGAGGGGAAGGGACAGCACTTGGTTATTAAAGACTTTTTTTTATCACAGTCCAAATAAGAGTCTTTCCTCCCTCCCCACCTCATAGTGATATGTGTTGTTTTGTTGTGTTTAGTGGTTTTCAGTTGCATCCAACTCTTCATGACCCCATTTGGGGTTTTCCTTGGCAAAGGTACTGAAGTAGTTTGTCATTTCCTCCTCTAGCTCACTTTACAGATGAGGAAACTGAAGCAAACAGGGTGAAGTGACTTTTCCAGGGTCACACAGCTAGTAAGTGTCTGGGGCCAGATTTGAACTGAGATCTTTCTGACTACAGGCCTAGCACTATATCCACTGCACCACCCAGCTGCCCTAACATACACACACACACACACACACACACACACACACA
>NW_020950322.1:0-2295 GCF_900497805.2 Vombatus ursinus | reverse complement strand
TAGCACATAGTAAGCACTTAATAAATGCTTGTTGATTGGTTGATTGATTGATGCAGATAGAAGAAACACTAGATTAAGGCTCAAAAGACCTGGGTTCTAGTCCATGCTTAACCTATATTATATATCAGACCTTGAGTGAATCATTTAAACTCTTTGAGTCTCAAGTGTAAAATGGGGATAATAATACCTGTTACATCTCCCTCCAAAAGTTGTGGTGAGGATCACATGAGATAATGTCTGTGAAAAGCCTTTGTAAAGAGCTCAATGGAGGTAAAAAAAAAAAATCCTAGTTAAATGGACTGCTTACCCCTGCAAACCTTGACTCATTCTCTAGAGTGTTAGTGTTTATCAGCTCAGCCGGTATTTACACAACATTTTTCCATTTCCATTTTATATGTCTTCAAGACTCTTAAGCAGTCAGGTTGAAATGGATAAAGTGTAATCTTGTAATGAGGAAGGTCTGAGTTCAAAGCCTGCTTCTTATACCTCCTGGCTGGGTAACCTCGGGTAAGTCTTTTAACCTGGTTAAACCTCAGTTTCCTCATCTATAAAATGAGGATAATACTAGTACCTACCTCCCAGGATAAAATGAATTTGCATATGTAAAGTGGTTTGTAAACCTTAAAGCATTAAATAGTTTGAACTATTAGTGGCAGCACAGGGGATACAGCATCAGACCTGGAGTCAGCAAAACTCTTCTTCCTGAGTTCAAATCCAGCTTCAGACATTTACTAGCTGTGTGACCCCTGGCAAGTCACTTAACTCTGTTTGCCTCAGTTTCCTCATCTGTCAAATGAGTTGGAGAAGGAAATGAGAAACAACTCTAGTATCTCTGCCCCAAAATAGGGTCATGAAGAGTTGGACATGACTGAAAACAACTGAACAACAATAGCAAAAACAAAATTTATTATTATTAATCCATCCTTGTGGAGGAAAGAGAAATGATTATAATCAGAAAGTTAAAGCTGGAATTAACTTTAGAGATTACCTAGTACTAGTCCAACCTCCTGATTTTTACAAAAGAGAAAACTGAGGCCCAGAAAAATGAAATGACTAGCCCAGGATTCATACAGGTAGGTAGTAAGTAGCAGAAAGTCTGAGTTCAAATCCTACCTCATAGTTGCTGAGCCAGGGATTCCAGTTCAGGTCCTTCACTCTAAATTCAGCATGCTATGAAGGTTTGTCCCCCATATCATAGCTGGGAAAACTGATGCCCACAAATATAGGACACTTTTCCCATGGCTAATGAAAGATCTTAGACAAAAGGACTGGAGTGGACCAGTGGACAGGCCAGGTCACTCAGTCCAACTCCTTCAATTTATGGGAAGAATCTGAGGCCCAGAGAATTGTCACAGAGAAACGATTTTCATTCAGATCCTCCAATTCTAAATCCAGTGTTTTTCCTCTTCTACCCCTTCTAGAAGTCAGGATGCCCTGGAAAAAAGGGGAGGGACTTCAACTATCTCCTTCCGCTGTGTGTCCCTGGGGCAAATCACTTCATTTATGAACCTCGGTTTCCTAATTTGTCAAATTAGAATATCTGCCCTGCCTACCTCACAAGCTCATTGGGAGGCTCCAATCAGATCATCTGTAAGAAAGTGCTTTGAAAATTATAAAGCCATGTAAGTACATAAGGTATTATTGTTTTTTATTATACCTTCAGTTCAAAGCTGATGGAATGTCTTAAGCAGGAAAGCATGCAGTAGAGGAATTGGGGTGGGGAAAGGAGTGGTCTCTTGGATTGAGACTGGAAACCTCAGCCATTTGCCTCCCACTTGTGAACTGTGACTCTGAGTTTCAGTTTTCTCAATGGTATGGCTCTTGATAATAGGAGTTAGAGCTGGAAGGAACCTTCAGAGTAATTTACTCCAATCTCTTCCTTTCCCAAATGAGGAAACAGAGCTCCAGAGGGGAAGGGACAGCACTTGGTTATTAAAGACTTTTTTTTATCACAGTCCAAATAAGAGTCTTTCCTCCCTCCCCACCTCATAGTGATATGTGTTGTTTTGTTGTGTTTAGTGGTTTTCAGTTGCATCCAACTCTTCATGACCCCATTTGGGGTTTTCCTTGGCAAAGGTACTGAAGTAGTTTGTCATTTCCTCCTCTAGCTCACTTTACAGATGAGGAAACTGAAGCAAACAGGGTGAAGTGACTTTTCCAGGGTCACACAGCTAGTAAGTGTCTGGGGCCAGATTTGAACTGAGATCTTTCTGACTACAGGCCTAGCACTATATCCACTGCACCACCCAGCTGCCCTAACATACACACACACACACACACACACACACACACACA
>NW_020950321.1:0-21443 GCF_900497805.2 Vombatus ursinus | reverse complement strand
ATTAAGATGCTCAGATTCTTAAAATCTAGCCAAGGCTTAGATTCTTATAATCTAGCCACTGCTTACCCATTTTCAGACTCCTTAAGAGTCTGCCCAAAATGATAAATGTTCTAATAAACCTTACCTTTGACTGAAAAAAGACTTGGGTCAAATTCTTTCGGGCAGGACCCACGTGTTGTGATTTTGGGGTCCCAGCACCCCTGAACCCCTAAACCGCATCACTAGAAGAGCACGTTTTAATGACTTAGAGTTGACCCTCGATATGAGTTGCAGGTTGCCTCCCCAAAGAGTGAACTCTTGTCACTGGAGGAACCCAAGGAAAGATCAATCATCAAGGGTACTGGAGAAAGGATTGCTACATTTGATTATAGCTTGCATTAGAAAACTACCAAGATCTATTCCACCACTAAAACTTATTTCAAATCTTTCGTTATGTAGGTCTCAAAGAAAATGGTTGAAATATCTCTTCCTTTTGTATCCCCCACTAACCCCCATCCCCATTGGTGAGCAAATCCTTGGGGAGGTTGGGCAGATGTGATATTAGCTCTGTCTCTCCCCATTTGGGTTGTACAGGTCTGTTTACAAAAAAAAATAGTACTATCCCATCCATCCCTTTGAAGCATCACAGACTAGGCAAAAAGCTTCAAAAAAACTGTATCTTTTTTTCTCTTTCTTAACTTGGTCTTGGTTTCCATGGGATTCTGGTATAAGCAGGTATTTGTGTACTCTGGGCTAGGAATGTTGGGGATAGGACAGGATCAGGGGAGACCAACTTCTTAAATTATTTCCATGACTTTGTCAAAGCTCTAGGCTGACCCATATCCAGAGAGATAAGTTGCTCCATCATCTTGTCCTTTGCCACTCAGCTTTCCTTTGTGCCTAGTCAACCATTAGATGCTCTGCTAGACTTTGTCCTGGCCCTGTTCTTTCCCAGCCCTGGGTGTGCTGGGAGCTATTTGCTGGAATGATTGATTTCTGTGCAGCTGGGCTGTGACTCCCCTACTCTCTGTGAGCTACCATCCTTGCTAGGCCTCGGCTTAGTAACATCACCAAGCCTGGTTGACAACGGTCTAATTTGGAACGTTAGCAAGCCAAGTTCCTCTCTCCTCTCCACCTCACCGCCTTAAATAATGCTTCTTTTATGTACTCGCCTCTCTTTAATTAAATTCCTCATAGCACAGAGCAGTTTGTAGTTATAAATTGAAAAGTTTTATAGAAAATAGGACAAGTTGAAGAGGGGACAACTGACCCATACAGAGGGTGGGGGCTAAGCAGGCACCTGTGGCCCTGCTCTGTAAAGTCCTCTGGGTGCTGCCTTCTTTGGCACTGACTGACCGCCCAGTCAGTAAACAGGCAGTTGTTAAACACCTACTATGTGCCAGGCACCTTACTAAGCACTGGAGATACAAAGAAAAGCAAAAGACAATTCTTGTTCTCAAAGCATCTAAAGGAGGAGATAACATGATAACAACTACATTACAAATAAGATATATATAAAGAAGGTAAATTGGAATAATCAATAGAGGGAAGGCACTAGAATTAAGGGAGATTGGGAAAGGTTTCTTGTAGAAGGTAGGATTTTTAGTTGAGACTTGAAGAAAGTCAAGAGACAGAGATGGCGATGAGGAAGAAGAAAAGCCAGGCATGGGGCACAACCAGTGAAATGTCCAGTCAGGACATCTTATACTGGTTCCCACCCAGGACATACAAAGCACCGTCCCAGGCCTCAAGAGAAAGAGTATTTGTGTAACATCTTTGTCTTTCGCTAGCCTTCTCCAAGGAAAGAGATGTATGTTGTGTGGGTCCAGAAGCACCATGTTCTATTTGTGACAAGTAGACAAGAAGATGATAGGAACCTGAAGGGATCTTGGACTATCTAGCATAATTCTTTCATTTTATAAAAACAAAAGCAGGTAACATTTCGTAAAAAACAAAACAAAACACAAAATTGTACATTAACTCATTTGATCTCATAATATTGGAATTCAAATACAGCCTTGGACATTTACTAGCTTTG
Organism: Vombatus ursinus; assembly: GCF_900497805.2. Taxonomy (NCBI): domain Eukaryota; kingdom Metazoa; phylum Chordata; class Mammalia; order Diprotodontia; family Vombatidae; genus Vombatus; species Vombatus ursinus. The sequence continues at coordinate 19,426 of NW_020950321.1, read as the reverse complement.
TGGGACCGTGGGAAAATCACTAAACCTCTACCTTAGTTTCCTCAACTGTAAAATGGGGATAATAATAGCATGTACCTCCCAGGGTTGTGAGGATCAAATGAGATAATATTTGTAATGCCCAGTATATAGTAGGTGCTTAACAAATCAATCTTGTTCCCTTCTCTTCCCTGCAGAAGTAGCTAAGTATTATTGTTCCTATTTTACTGATACAGAAGAAGATGTAAAGGACCACTTGTCCAAAGTCACAATAGTTTATCACAGAGCCCAAATTCAAACCGAGTTCTTCTGCCTCCAAATTCCTGTACTTCAGTGGTAATTTTTAAAAATTTTTATTTTGAGGGGGGGTTAATGATTTCCCTCTCTCACCCAACCCCTCCCTTAGGTCTGCCCCTTGGGCTGCTTGTTCCCTAGCCTGATCTACTCTCTTTTCAGGTCTTATTTATATGGGTGTGCCCTGTTCTCTTTTACTTTTTAGAGTGAGAGGCCCCCTAGGGCAGGGACCTTCTTTTCTAGTTGCTCTGGTTTCTCCTCCCAGCCCTGCTTCACCCTTGGCTCTGACTTCCCTGGGCTGAAGCCTCCATCTAGAGTGATCCAAGAGCATGCCAACTCATACAGGCTGGTGTCTCAGAGCTAGCTCTGAAAGGAAGTTAATCTTCCATTGAATGAGTCAAAATAAGAATTCCCCAGTTCTGAGGCTAGGGGTCTAAGACTTGATGACCTCATTATAAAGGAGTCCTTTCCTTTGTTGCCTACTCGGTCCTACCCAGGTTATCCCTATCCCCAGCCCCACCCTTTCTCCATTGTGCTAATTTCCTTTCCTCATCTTACCTACATTCTCCAGTGACTCCCTCTGCTTCTCTCTGTCTCTTCCTCTCCCTCCCTTCCTCTCTCTCTCTCTCTCTCTCTCTCTCTCCCCCTTCTATCTTCTCATCTCTGTCTCTCTTTCTCTGTTTCTCTCTCTTCCTATCACTCTCTGTCTCTATCTCTGTCTCTCTCTGTGTCTCCGTTTCTCTCCTCCTTTCCCTCTCCTTTCTCTTGTCTCTGTCTCTCTCTCTCTGTCTCTGCCTGGCTGTTCAAGTGTCTTTAGAAGGACCTCTAGAGAAGGAAGGGGGTGGACTGGCATCTTTTTTTTTTCTTGCTGGTTTTGGGTCCAGGGCTCAAGAGGTCCTGAATATCAATAGGGTTTTAGTGAGCCAGCAGCAATGGGTCCCAGAATTATGAAGGATATTGATAAAAGGGGCAGAAGTCTTTCATATCTGGGTCTGACTAACCTGCCTTTGTAAGTATTACATGAAGGGGACAGGCCTTTTTCTGAAACTGCATGATGGAAATTTTGGGAAGCAGAAAGTGATGAGCATGGCAGAGCCAAGAAAAAGCAGGTCAGATACCATTCAGAGTAAGTCTCAGTGACCAGAAAGATAGGGAGGCAGTGGAAAGTGGGAGACCAGATTTGGAGTCAGAGAACCTGGGTTCAAATCCTGTTTCTGCAACCTTACTACCTGTTATTTTGGTCAATATCTTTAGCCTTCCTATGCCTCAGTCTTCTTATCTGTAAAATGAGGGAACTGGATTATTTCTTCTAAGGGATCTTCCATTTTAGACCTCTGACACTGTGACCTTTCTAATATATTGTGATATGGCCAAATCATGTTCTCATGGCCATGAGAACCCAGGACAGGATAGTTCCATGGAACTGTTTCCCCTCTCATCTCTCAAGTCCTAGAAAAACTCACTTGTCTGGGTCCTCAGGGCTGTTTTGGCATTTTTAGCTTTGTTTCTGGGTGTGTCTCTTCTGGTCACACTAGCACATGTCTGGATCTTCTTCCCCTGGATACTTTCTAGGCCCTTTGTACCAAAGATGGCAGGCTCCTAGCCAACAACTAGGAAGTTGGATGGCTGCAAAAGGCTGTACAGCTATTGTCTTTTCTCCTCTACTGGTGAGGTATGCTGAGCTAGGAGAAAAGTTGTCATAGATTTAGAGATAGAAAAGATGGCAGAGGTCTTGTTGAAGTATATCGTAGAGGTGAAGCAACTGAAGCCCAGAGAGTCTGGTCAGAGTTCCCAGAGGCACTGAGAGGTTAAGTGATTTTCCCTTGGTCACCAAGACGGGGCTGAACCCAGGCCTTCCTGACTCTAACTTGGATGCTTCTCATCTATCCAGAGTCAACAGATTAGTAGTCATTGATTAGGAAAATAACCTTTTTGGCAAGACTTGATACATGTATGTAGATCCTTGGATCCCTTCTCAGCTTCATGGAAGGGGTGGCCCACCAGGTAAGAATTGCTGACCTTCCAGAATTGTTGCTTCCAGAGAAAGATCTTTGGGAACTGGAAAAAAGGAGCAAATAGGAGTAAATCCCTTACATTTTATAAATAGAGAAAATGAGGCCTACAGAAGGGAAGTAACTATAAGGAAGGAAACAAACATTTATCAAATGCCTACTGTGGCACTACTAAGTAACCAAATGGGCAGCTAGGCGGCACAGTGGATAGAGTGTCAGACCTGGAGTCAGGAAAACTCATTTTCCTGAGTTCAAATGGACCTCAGACATTTACTAGCTGTGTGACCCTGGGCAAGTCACTTAACCCTGTTTGCCTCAGTTTCCTCATCTTTAAAATGAACTGGAGAAGGAAATGGCAAATCATTCCAGTATCTTTATAAAGAAAACCCCAAATGGGGTCATGAAGAGTCAGTTATGATTCAACAACAGCAAAAACAGCATGTGCCAGATACTATGCTAAGCACTTTACAAGTCCAGGTGCTATTATTATCCTTTTTGGACAGTTGAGGAGACTGAAGCCCAGGGTCACATAGTTAGTAAGTTTCTGAGGCTGGATTTGAACTCAAGTTTTCCTGACTCCAAGTGTGGCATTATATCCACTATATCACCTAGTGGCCTCTCTACACAAGTAGAAATGACAAAATTGGGATTCAAACTTATCTTCTGACTACAAATTCACTATTCTTTCCTGACTAGAGCAGAATGGAATGCCTTAATGAAGTACAACATCAGTCTTTGGTGGAGGAGCCAGAGACATTTAGCTCAGAGAAGGAAGCATGCAGATCTGATATTAATGGAAAGAGATATCAGTCAACAAGATTTTAATAAGCATGAGAATAAATCATGATGGCTATCTTCAAACATCTGAAGAACTGTCCTGTGGGGGAGAGACTTGACTTGTTTCGTTTGATCCCAGAGGACAAAAACCTTCCTATAAGCAATGGGGAGAATATTCAAGGGGCCTGATTTAGGCTTGATGGGAGTGGGGGGGGGGAGGTAAAGATTAGGGGGAGGGGGATACTGTGAGTCCTTAACAATGAGAGGTATCCAAAAGGGGAACAGACTGCCCCTCAAGCAGAAACTGGATGACCACTTGTTGGGTATGTAATAGTAGGAATTCCTGTCATATATGGGGAACAAGATAGCTGTTGAGGTCCTTTACAATTGTCAAATTGTGTGATTCTGTGTTTCCCTTGGAGATTCCCTAGACAGTTAGTTGCCTGTGTTTCTAAGGAGGAGGGAACGCCTTAGCCAGTTGGCTGTATTCAACTGCCAGCTCCTTCAGGGAGGACACTGTATTTCAGCACTTGATGCCATTCTATCTCAGCTGTGTATGTCTGTCTGTCCCTCTTTGAATCTTTGAATGAGAAAGAGCCAAGCCAGGATCCTCCTGCTGGCTGTGCCTTAATGGCAGTTTGTAGGAAGGAGATGGGGCTGTTGTGGCCCTGGGGGGATGGTTTCCTCAACCAACCACTGTTTGGGGGCCAAAACCTCTTTCCTGCCTCCCAGTGGCTACTGATGCTGACCCGATCCTTTTTAGGCTTCCCCATAGCCCTCTCCCCCCACCCTCCATCTTGCTTCTTCTAAGGCTGCTCAGCCCTTCTGGAATGGAGGTTGCTACTTCTTGGGCTTCAACTGTCATGGGGCTAATGCAGTAGAAAGCAGCTGTGCTGGATGTACTATTAAATTCATGAATATCTCCATGCGTTTAGCTCCTTTCTGTGTTATCCTAGTACTTTAACACTTCAAGATTGCAAAGTGCTTTATATCCATCATCTCAGATATAATTTTTAGGGAGCATCCAGAAGGGAGGCATGAACAAGTCCTGATTTTTTATTTTAACGTACATTTAGAGGTGGGTAGCTTAATTTAGGGTGTTTCTCCTGTTTCTCCTGTTTCTCCTTCTCTTCTCTCTCTCGACTCTCTTCCCTGGTTTCACTAGGCCCAAGCTTCTGTTACAGTTTCTTGGTCACCTTGGAAACCTGGCCTAGGCGGAAGTTACACCATCTTAGAAGTGGACATTACGAGGCCTTGTGGTGAAAGTTATGAGCTCAATAGCTACTGGTCTTTTGTTTTTGTTTCTTTCTCCCTGATGGTTAGGTTTGAAACTCTTTGGATATGCTGAGAAGAAAACATTTCAAACACCCTTTAGGTCCCTTCTCCTCTCCTCTCTGCCCCCCTAAACACATATTAACTTCTCAGGGCCTCAGTTTCCTCACCTGTGAAATGAGGTGACTGGATTCAGTGGCAAGTATTCAAAATAGGACTCAAATTCCAGTTTGGGGCAAAAGAATATTAAAAAAAAATTGTATTTAAAGGCTTAATGGCCAAAGGTTGGGGGGTGGGGTTCAGCAGCTTTTATTCCTTGCTTATGTTTTTTTTTCCTTTCCTTTTTATGATTTCCCAGAAACAGAAATTGAAGTGGTAGTTCTTAACTGTTACTTTCTGCCTTCGTCCCCAACCACTATTCTTCCTGCCCCCCGCCCCCCCCACTCTTCTTTGACATGTTTGTCCTTCCTATTCTAGGCCTAGGAATTCTAAGACTTCCGATACTCATAATTTACATTTTTCTTTCTAAATAAAACAAAACGCCTTTTGTCACTCTCTTCTCCTTGTCTTCTCACTGCTTTCCCCCCAAATTTCCTTCTCCCTTGGAGGTGCTATAGTAACTAATCAGTGTGTGGGAGTCTGTAGCCACATGGATGATAGAATTTCATTTCTTTCTAAGTCCCTTCATCTTTCCTGAGAGTAGGTGGGCTCTAACAATAATTGGTTGTTCCTCTGACCATCCATCTGAGGCCGTTTCCTTCAATACCCTAACCAGAAAAACCCTAAAACTGTTCTGCTGACTTTAGGGCTTGAGGCCTAGTAAGAGAGAATGGGGTAACATGCTTCCAGAGAAAGATCTTTGGGAACTGACAAATAGGAGCAAATTCTGAACACTAGGTATTCTCCAAGGAGATGGTGAGCACCTGCCGCTAGAGGTATTCAGGCACATAATAGATCATTTGTCAAGGATTCATGTATCCTGCAGAGGGGTGAACTAAATTATCTCTTGGGTCCCTTTTTTCCCTCTGGAAATTTTATTATTTTTCCCCTTTGGCATTTTTATTGACATATTTTGTTTTTACAATTCCTTTATTTCCAAATATATTCTTCCCCCTCCCTTATCCCAAGAGCCATCCTTTTTTGGAGAATAAAAAAGAAAGTTCAGCAGAAGCAAGCATAATGATTCACTCTTGTCTTCTATTTCTTTTTGTTTCTTATTAATTTTTATTAATGCCTTCTGTGTTTTATGCCACATTCAGGTACTACCACCTTCCCTTGCCACAAAGAAAACTTGTTAAGCAAAACTATACAGGGACAACATTTGGCATCATATGAAACTTTCTGTACCCAGAGGCCCTCACCACCCTCCCAAGAGAAGGGAAGTGTTTTACTGATTCTTATATTGGCTCTTAGGTCTGGCTGCCAGGTTGTCAGTTAGGTACGGGAAGGATGTGAACATCTTCATGCGTGCTATAAGAGATGCCCTGATATAATTCCACAGCCCTGCTAGCTCCAAGATCATTAGTAAGGCACTCTCAAACTAGCCAAGGCTAGCCCAAGTCTGAGTCACCTCCATGCTTTCCCATTGTCTGCCTCAACAATGGGTACTGTGTCAGATACTGTGTCAGCAGGGTGCTGAGCTCTTATAAATATATGTTCCTTTTGGCAGTGGTTTTAGGATAGGAGATGCTTACCCATGGAGTAGGGGTTGGGGAAAGGGAGGGGTGAATAAATATGCCCTGCGATTTGGAGATATAAGTGAGTTCTTCTGCTTTTTTGAATCCATTCTGAAGTCCAGAATATTCTGCCTTGGTTTGCTACCCCTAGACTTTGGAGATGTAAACCATGGATGGATGGTATCTAGCACAAAACTTTTGGATCTACTATCATCTTGCCAGGGATATATGTAACTCTCTATTGTAACACATGATGCTGGTGATGGTTAGTTACAAAGACAGAAGGTTGGAATTCCCTGTTATTTTGACCTTTAAGATCCTGCCGTGACTGATTTCTTTCTAAAGACTGGATCTCTTCCACCAAGCCTTCATCAAGTACCTTGAACTGTTGCTTAAGGCTCTGTTGACTTCTTCCCCAGGCATTGTAGAATCTGAAGTCAGAGGACCTAGGTTTGAATCCTGTTTCTGCCATCCTAGTAAACACTTAGATCTCTTAGCCACTCTGAGTCTCAGCTACTTAATCCGCAAAATAACACCTGATATATCATTTTAAGATTTGCAGAGCACTTTATGTTGTTGTTGTTCAGTTGTTTCAGTCATGTCCAACTCTTCATGACCTCATTTTGGTGCAGCGGATAGAGTGCCAAGATTGGAATAAGAAGACTCATCTTCCTGAGTTCAAAACTGGTCTTAGACACTTACTGTGTAACCCTGGGCAAGTCACTTAACCTCATTTGTCTCCATTATCTTCATATGTAAAATGAGCTGGAGAAGGAAATGGCAAATCACTCCAGTATCCCTGGCAAGAAAACCCCAAATGGGGCCACAAAGAGTCGGACACAACTGAAACAACTGTACAACAACAATGGCAAAGATACCAGAGTACCCTTACCCACCCCATTGATTGGTAGAGAGAGGCATCTGGGGGAATAATTAGTGGTAAAATAAGAAAGCAGCCAGAGCCTCTGTGTGTGCCATGCTCCATCCAACACTGTCTCAATTCTCTTCTCTGTTTGGGGGGTGGTGGTGTATTTTATTCTGTTATTGAGAATGTGGCTAGACGAAAGGAAATTGAGTTGCTGATGTTCCTGATACCTGTATTAAGCTCTTCAGTATTCCCGTTGGCTAGTTTCACAAGTTTGGAGAAGAGGGGCTCTTTTGCCTCACCTGGGCACAATGCAAGGTTTGGCAACCAATGGCTATACATGGCAAGGATGGCATGCTATCTTTCCTTAAATTGGCATTTGGACCAATGACTACTCTCTTGCTTATAAGTGGTGACAGAAAACTACTTATCTTTTTCCCTTGAGTGAGTGACTGACATTTGTAATCCCTTACTTGGTCTAAGATTGGTCAGCTATCAATATGAATATCAGGAGAGGCTAGTGGCTCTTTAGCCCACTGGAGCTTCTAAAAAGTTGCTTCATGACCTACTCAGGGTTTGATCTTTCCACTGGGGCTCAAAGCTCATATTTTGAGATAGGACCATCCCCCAATCTCCGAGTTCCCTTAGCAGTGAAATTGGATGACAGGAAAGTTGTTTCACTAGCATGAAAAAAGGAGGCATTTAATAAATATGTGAATATGCCACTTCTGGCATTCCCACAGGCTGGTACCTATGATCCTGCCATCAAAAGAGGAGCTAGTCTCTGTGCTTGGGTGGAAGGTGTTGGATAGGTTGGCATATCTTTGGGCAACTTTGAGTTCTTTACCTTCTTTATGGTGGGAGAAAAGAAGGCATGGAGAATGGGGCAGTCTGCTTCCTGCTTTTGAAAGATAATTTTGGCTTGAGGAGACAAAGTCACTTGAATTAGTGCAGAGGTGATTAGTGCAGAGGTGGCTCCCTCCTTGATGTACTAAGGATGAGGCAGGGTTTAGATTTTTCATTAAGCTGTTTGAGTTTGGTGAATGGGCGAAGGGAAAGGGAAGAAGGGTTCCTTATCTCAGACCTCTGACTTAATGGGACTTGTCTATATAACTGACTCTCTTTTCCTTCTCCAGTTTAAATTATGATTTTTGATCACTGGCTCATTCTCTTGATTCCTGAGAAGACCAAATTTTTTTAAAGAACTATTAGGGGATAGAGGTGGGTAAGACGAAACTTTGAAAGTAAAATAATACAAACAGGCCGCTTTGCTGTTACAGGTACATAAATAGCATCACTGTAGCCAGGCTGTACGCTCTCTTTGCCATAGCAACCTAAAGAGAGTGTTCATGACAGGGCTATTGACTGTCACTGTATTGGAAAAACAGCAGCTGCTTTTCCTGCTGTAGCACACTGGTGCTAGTTGTCCAGGCCCTTGCAGAGCCCCTGTGTTTGCTTCCACATCAGTTAGCAAGAATGGGGTTTTTGACTGGTGGGGGAAGGAAAAAGAAGCCTGGGCCCTAGATGTGAACAGCAATTGTGGCATCTCAGAAGCCAGATGTGATCAGAAAAGTATTCTTTATTTGTTTTGTTTCTAGTCTGTGTCTCTAGTGTCTCTATTATGGAATCTCCTGAGGAGAAAGGGAACAAGGATAGGGGAAACAGTTTCTGCTAACTGGGCCCTAAGGCCCTGATATCTTAACCTGATGAAGTAGCTTTTGTTTACTTTCTGGGACTCAGACTTTGGCCTTTGTGGGAGGCTGTTATGTTTTAAGTCCTGACAGGTCTGTTTACTTAAGGCCTGGAGAGAGGGGTTTCAGCTGAGGGGAAAGGTAATTCAATCCAGAAAGCTGACCTTCACCACCTTTTATAATGAGACCGAAGGTGATAGAAGGGAATTCCACCCTTTCCCAGAGGTAGAGCTAAAGCTACTAGAGGATCTCAAAGAACTGTTATGGAATAGAGAACTATGGAGAACACTGGAAAAACTGATATCAAAAAGATTCAGGATGATATTATATGAGGAGCAAATGTGCTTACTCAGCCTGCTTAGCACGTGACTTGGAGGCCTCCTTTCTGTCTTTCTCCCATTTACCTAGGATGACCAAGAACTAGGTCTGGGAATAGGAAAATTCTGGGGAGTCATAAGATCATAGATGGAGAGCCATAAGGACTCTCAGAAGCTATCTATCCCAGCCCACTCATTTGACATTTTCCAGGAAACTGAGGTACTCCCAGAGAGGTCGTGGGACTTGCCCAAGTCATACAAGCAGTAAGAGTTGATATTTGAATGTAGGCCTTTTTAATTCCAAATCCAACCTTTTTTTCCTCATTATACTATGATGCATCTCAAGGAAGACAGTCTGGGGCTGGGGAAAACTAGAGATTTATTTAGCAAAATGGCTCTCCTTTGCTCCAGATGCCCAACTAGCTTTCTTTGCCTATGCGTGCTATTTTGTTTCCTTCAACTTGGAGAGTCCTAAAGATCAAATCACTGCCCACTTCTCTAAATGAGTGAGAGGTGCACACCATGGTGGTAGAACTGAACTAACTCAGTTAAATCAACCAATCAACAAACTTAAGGTCTACTATGTGCCAAGTACCTAGCTAGGTGCTGGGGATAAAAAGACAATAGAAAAATAGATCTTGCCTTCTTGAAGCATATATCCTCCTAGATCCTTCACTGGGACCAGGAACTAGTTGTAGCCATTGCGACTCCAAGTAGTCCAGGGAGACTCAGACTCCAGCAGTGAACCCCAATCCCTGCCTTTCTTCCCCAGCTTAGCATGCCTTGGCTTAAGTTTGTTTCTAAAAATAATACTGGAACCACTCTGGCTGCTACTTTGTTCCCTTGCAGCCAAAACCTGAAAGAACCACAATGGCCCCAGAAAAGGTAGTTTCTATATGAATATAAAAATGCAGAGACTGAGTACTTAATATTTTTTGTTTGAGGCCTATGCCCTGTTTCCTGTACTAGGTCTGGAAAAGTAGGTTGTCCTTAGTGGAAACACAGGGTCTCATGTAAGGTGGGCAGAGGGGATGGGCTGCCAATACCACTCTGACCTTGCAACTTACCCAGGAGACCACAAGTGTCTCTCCTGGCCCCTGATCTCTACACCTGCCAGTATCTTCTAGAATGTTAGAAGGAATGTCTTCTCTGGCAGGATGATATAGATTGGGTAGGCTGGGGGTAGTCTGGAAGAAAAGAACAAATGAAGAGAAGTATAATCAGTTCTTCTGGGGGAGTGATACTCTACCAATGCTCTTTTTGGTCACTTTGGAATTAATAGGAAGACTGGGATGATGAGTTCTGGAGGTGTGGCATAAGAGAAAAATGGATTGCATCAGAGGAACTGGGTTGAAATCCTGGACCGGTTGCTTACTTCCAGTATGATCTTTGTAAAGTCCATTTTTTTTTGGAGCCCTGGGTCTCAATTTTCCCTCATCTATAATAGGACAGCATTAGAGTTGCACATGTGATTATTGACCTATTGTCAGTTACAGTTAAAAGATCATGACAAATAGGAAAGGTACAAGACTGGAAAAGAACAGGTGTTTCAGAAAAAGGGAAGAACACACAGTTTGAAAACTATAGGCCAGTAAGTTTAACTTCAAGTCCTGAAAAAAACTTCAATGGAATATTAAAGAGACAGTTGGCAAGCATTTAGGAAGGAAGCAGTGATGACAAAAAGCCAACATGTCTCCACCAGTAATAAGTCATGGCATACCAATTTTCTTTACTCCTAAATGTTCTTTACTCCTCTCCACACTCCTCCCACACTCAAAAAGAAATATTTGTAATAGACACTGTCTAACCAGCCTCTGAGGCAAAGGGGCTACAACATAGATTCTGTAGATCAGATTTTTCATTTCCTAAGTTCCTTTGGTAACAGGGGCTGGGGAAAGTGTAAGGATCTGGGAAATGGGGGTGAGGGGCCAACACACACATTCAGGGATTGTGGCAGGATGTCAGTCAATAAATGTTTATTGAGCACCTACTATGTTTCAGGCACCGTGCTAAGTGCTGGTGATACAAAGAAAGATGGTTCCTATTCTCAAGAAGCTCACGGTCTACCCAGGAAGACAACATGCAGACAACCGTGTACACACAAGTTCTTTACAGAATAAATGGAAAAAATCAACAGAGGAAAGGCACTAGAATTAAGGGGGATTAGGAAAGGCTTCCTATAGAAAATGGAGTTTTAGCTGAGACTTAAAGGAAACCACAGAATCCAAAGGGAAAAAATGAGGCAAGAGAGCATTGGGATGCTCACCAGGCATTGGGGTGAAAATGCACTGTATCAGAAGATGGAGTATCTTGTTTGAAGAATAGTAAGGAAGCCTTGCTGTTTACAGGATTGCAAAGTACATGGAAGGGGACGGTGGGAGAGATGTCAAAAGACTGGAAAGGTTGGTGGTTGGCATGCGGCAGGGCATGTTATGAATGGTTTGAATGCCAAATAGAGGATGTTATGTTTGGTTCTGGAGGTGATCGGGAGCCACTGGAGTTTACTGAGAGGGGGAAGAGGGTAATATGGTCAGATTTGTACTTTAAGATCAGTTCTATGAGCAAAGCAGAATTGAATTATCTCAAAAGAAACACGGGATGCACAAACTTAGAGAACCCACTCTAAATCTTCACATGGACTATTTGTGCCCAACCTGTGGTAGAACATTCCAAGCTCATATTGGTCTGATCAGCCATAATCGGATGCATTTTAACTTAACTCTAACATAGTAATGTCATTTTGGTCCTCTTCAAGAACAAAGGACAACAACCACCAATTTTAAGATCTCTTTGACTGATGGGTGGAGAATGGACTGGAGTAAGGAGAAATATGAGGCAGGAAAACCAACCAAAGGCTTCTGAAATAGTGCAGCCATGAGGTGATTAGGGCTTGCACCAGGTAGGTGGCAGTATCAGAAGAAAGGAGGAAGCATATGCTAGAGATGCTACAAAGGTAAAACCAACAGGCCTTGTCAATAGATTGGATAGGGGGTCAGAGAGCATGAGGGGTTGAGGATGATACCCAGGTTGCAAACCTGGGTGACAGGTGGCAGGATGGTAGTATCCACAATAATAACAGGGAATTTAGGAATACTGGAGTGTTTGGGGGGAAAGCTTTTGAGTTCAGTTTTGGACATAGTTTAAGATGTCTATGGCACATCCATTTTAAGATGTCCAATAGGTAAGTGGAGATGTGAGACTGAAAGTCAGCAGAGAGCTGGATGGTAGATTTGTGAATCATCAGTATAGAGATGATCATTGGATCCATGAGTTATGGAACATCTAGGACTTGGCATTTATTCTCCAGGACTAGGGGAAAAAACCTATCATTACTGGGTCTGGGAAGAGCCACCATTGTAGTCAATTTTAATAACCCCTTCATGAACTCTAGCTTTTGCTTTCAAGTGGTGTTACCTGACCACAAAATGATACCATGACCTTCCCATGTACCTCCATGGCTTGAAAGTAGCCTAGAAGGGGTATAGGCTGCTTTGAACAAGCAGTCACAGGATTTTGAATTAGGAAGACCCTACCCCTACCTTCCTCCCTTCTCTTACCTCAACCTACCTTTCAGGGGAAATTTTACAAATTTTCCTATAAATGAACTCAAGGGATGAAGTGACAGAGATTATTTCCCCAGGGTCACACACAGGTGGAAAGTAGCAGAGCCAGGATTTGACCCCTAGTCTTCCAACACCAAAGCAGAACAGACACAGAAACAGAAAAAGTAGTCTTTTCAGAGCTAGGTGACAATTTTGGTTGGAGTAATGAGATGGGACCAGGATGTGAGATAGGTATACCTACCTCTAGGTCATAAGCTTCCTGTCCTCAGGAAGGCCTTTTTTTTTTCTTTTTGGTGAGGCAACTGGGGTTAAATAATTTGCCCAGGGTCACACAGCTAGTAAGTGTCAAGTGTCTGAGGTCACATTTGAACTCAGGTCCTCCTCACTCTAAGGGTGGAGCTCTATCCACTGTGCCACCTAGCTGCCCCTAGGAAGGCCGTCTTATTAGAAGTGTAAGAATGTCCAGAAGAACGAACCTCTGGAACCTCCAAGAAACAGCTTAGGAAATACCACTAGTAATACAAGTGGTGGAGATGATCTAGGCTAAGATTTCCCAAGCAACCTTGTTGAATGTCAAGGGAAAGAGACTTTCTTCTTCAGTGTACATGGGGTCTTCCAGGTTGCGATTAGTGATGGATAGCTCATTTGAAAATATGCTAAATTAAGACATCCAAGCCAATCACTCCTAGGCATCCTGCATAGGTTGTGGAGGGAGGGCCAGATGCCTTCTGATGTAGGAAGAAGCTATATTTTCTGGAATTGCAGAAAAAGCAAGGAGAGGTTTGGCTATTACCACCACCTTTAGAATACCCTAGGGGACTACGTATGTCTTCTAAGATCTCCACAACACAGTTTTTCTTTGGGCCTTCCTTCCCAGCAAGCTGTAGGAACTCAATCCCTAGGGCCTCCTCTTTCACCCCCCTTCTTCTTTCTCCTTGCCTAAACCAGGTGGTGAAAGTGTCCTGGGATTAGCATGAGTGGTCACACCTGTCAGAGGGCAGAGCTACATTATGGGCACCAATAAGACAAAGGAATGGGGATAAGAGCAGTCCTGAAAAATACAGACATCAGGTTTCATCTATCTGGCTTGGGCTTGTTACCCTTCCTGCCTTTTCTTCCTTCCTTCTTGTGTTCAACACAGCAGAGATGCAGTTAGTCAGACAGATACCTGATGACATGGAGCTTTTCAGAGATATGTTCAACTTGTCCCTAAAGAGGTTCCAGGTTGAATGAAGGGGCAATGAGTAGGGAAGCCTGCAATTACTACTGCCCTCTCCTTTATCAAACCCCACAATGCCTGCTGCGGGGAGGCCAGAGGTGGAATGTAGCTGTTTATTATTCCAGGCAGGTTTGTCTGCGCACTACATCAGCCTGGAGCCTTAGCTCCCTGGGTCCTGCTTCTCCTTCTCCCCATATCCATTCACATTCCTGCCTCTAATCTTAACCAGATTCAATAACCTTCTGGTAGGGAAAGTGGGGTGTATGTGTGGGGTGGGGAGGCAGGGGGGAAGGGGGGATTCCATCAGGAGATGAGAACTTTCCCTGATTCCTAACAGACTAGGGAAGGGGGCTGGAGGAGGAAAACAGGCCTGTGCACTGAACTGAGAGGTTATCTTTGTCCTTTTCTAGTCTGGGAGAATCTTTTCTATGAGGAAAATGGTGATAGTCCCTAAAATAATGGAGGGACTCAGCTGGTCCAGGCCAGGATTCTGAGCTACTACTTAATGTTTGGATCACTTCAAATAGCAGTGGGGTCTAGTAGTAAAAACACTGGAGTTGGACTGCTAAGACCAGAGTTCAAATCCTAACTTTTTTTTGTGTGTGACCTTGGACAATACACTCCCTGTTCTGGACTCCAGTTTCCTCATCTGTAAATTGAGAGGGTTGGACTGGATGATCTCTAAGGTCCTGTCTAGCTCCAAGCCCTATGAAACACAGCGGTCTCTGGTTGCCCCTTATTTCTGGTATATGATCTAGCATTGGAAATTTGAGGAAGCACAGCGTTATCCTGAAGAGAGCACAGGCCCTGGAATGGGAAGAGCTGAATTCTGCTCCCTTCAGACTCTCATTAACCCAAATGACCTTGGGCAAATCGCTTAACCTGGGGATGACCCACTTTCCTGAGTTTTCACTAAATAGCCTCCGAAGACCCTTCTAATTTTAGATGATCCTAGGCTGTGTCATCAGGAGGAGGGATGTGTGTGTGTGTAAGGGTGGATCTTGCTTTTACTGTCCAGTGATAGCAGAAAAGCTTTAATATCTTAAGGAAAGCTATAAGATCCTTGAGGTCAGGTACTGTTTCATATTTTGGCTTTGTATCCATAAGCACTTAGCTCACTGTCTTGTTTTTAAATTTTATTTGCTCAAAATGTATTGAATTAAACATCTTTGCTATTCCCTATTGCAGAGAGGTGCCTGCATTTTTTTAGGAGATTCCCAGATGTTTTGTCAGACTGAGGGAGGAAACCAGCACAGTAGGAGCATTAGACTGGGAGAGAAAAGTCAAGAGACCTGAATTCTTAGGCTAGCTTTGCCCCTAATGCAGGTACCCCTGGTCTCTCTCAGCTCTTTAGTATCTTCTCTGTAAAGTAGGGAAAATAATACCTTAGGATACTAAGGAATGTTGTATATGAGTAGAGATGTGAAAAACGCTTTGCATTTGTAGAAATACAAATGTTTAATGTTTTTCAATCTGTTATTGTTTAAAGGGAAGAGATTGAGGGATTTTTTAAACTTGTGGGAGTGGTGGCAGAAATGGAAGCTGAGGGGGTACTTCTCCCAGAATGCTGTATTTAAAGATGATTAACAGCACCTTTGCCTGGTGAGAGATGATATCCTCCTCCCCTACTCCCCAGGGGCCAACAGATAATGCTTCTTTGGGACTTCCTTTGAGGCTAGGGCTACATTTGAAAATTATTGCTCTTTTGGCAGTTGCTTAATTAGGTTAGAGGCCATGCCAGCTAGGTAGCTATATAGAACTCTAAGACCATCCTTCTCTGGGTGAGTTGAGATAGTGGTGGCACCCTGCTGCGCAGTATGACTACAAAGAAGCTTCTACAGCTGCACAGTTGGCCTGTAACTCCTTCTGAGCCCGGGGTTCCATTAGGTACCCAAATATAAAGAGACAAGTCTACCATGGTCTCTTGGTCAGGCTGGGACACAAACAACTTTCTTACACTTTTTTCCTTCCCTATTCTACTCTCCTCTCCCCCTAACCCTTCTTGGGTGACCCAGAAGATATTAGAACTTGGGGATGGCATCCTCCTGGGCGTATGGAGGGAGTCGTTTTCTAGACTTTCCAAGGTAGATGCAATAAACAAAAAACCCAGCTGTAGACTGAGGCTTTCATGCTTGCGTGTTTGTATGTTTGATTTTGTTTTGGAGAAAGGGACAAATATAATCCCTGCTCTTACCACATGAAAAGATAAAAGGTAGAGTAAGGAGCTGGCGCCAGTGGGACTAAATCCTAGCATATCTAGAGTGTTACCTCACATAATACAATCTGGAATTTAAACTGATTTTTCTCTCTTTTATTGACTCAGTTTCATTTCTTTATGGGCCATATTTCCCTTGTGATTGATTATAAATTATAAAGGACATTGTCTAGGAATTTCTCATGCTTTTGGCTTTGAGTAAGGGTAGGTGGATGGGTGGTTGGCAGGGGTGGGGCTGGAAGACAAGGAATCCTCCTGGTAGTGAAAGATGGAAGGCCACAGGAATGTGCCAGGGCTAGAATCACTTTATCTTCTAAATCCAGAGTCCAGTCCTCTGTCCACTAGGGTAAGCACTGATATTAATACCCCTTCTGAAAAGGTTCAAGAGCTCCATTTGAGTAAGCATGATATTCTGCTTACTTCTGCCCCAACCCCATGCCTCCAGCCTTGGAAGAGAAGCTGAATTGAACCTGATTCCATGGCATAGCCTATGTTACAATAGTATGTGTGAAGGATGTGTGCTGTACTGTGTTGCACATGTTCGGTCTCTGTTCAGACATGCCAATACCCCAGGCATTTATTAAAAACCAAGGTCCCCTGAAGGCCCCTTCAAAATCAAAGATCTGAAGCTAACATAATCCTAGCACCTTGGTAGTGCTTAGTGCTTAGTGCTTAGTGGTAGTGGTAGTGCTTAGTAGGAGAGGCAGCACAGGGTAGTAGAAACACCCAGATCTCAGTGGCTCTGATCCTAAATTAGACACCTACCTTTGTAACCATGGGTCACCCCTCAGAGCTTCAGTTTCCATATCTGTAAAATGGGGATAATACTTATACAACTTAAATACATAGGATTGTGGCAAAGAATGCCTAAAGCTACCCTATAAAATGTGACTTCGCTATCTTTGCTGAAGGAAATGATCTGGGCTCCTTTCTTACTTATATTATACAGACATGGAGGAACCCAGAAAAGAAACAACTTGGCTAGGAGGGGAGGAAAAAAAACCCTCTGCAACCCCAGGACCCTTGTGTGGGCAGAGTTTCCACAAGAGCCTTACTATTTGGAGACAGAAGAAGGCAAAGGGTGTCTGTTGTTGAGAGTTGAAGTTGCTTGCCTGCCCCTAGGGAACTGACCAGGGCTGACTGAAAATAGTGGGAGTAAATATTCTTTGTCCCTGATGATTCTTGGAAATCTAATAAGGACTTTGTCATCTTGATCTGAATTAGCTGCCAGTTCCTATGGCTCTTGGTTCTTTTTTCTGAAGGTGTAATTTCCTTATTAGAGAAAGGGGTAAGCAAGGCTTCCTTCCCATTTGAACTCTTATCAGCAAGAATCACTTAATTGGTGTAAGGTTCCCCTGCTGCCAGAGGGAAGCAGCTTCACCTTTAAATGACTGATGTGTGGCAAAATCTCCAGCAGAAAAATACAGCTGCCTGCCTTCAAGGATGAGGCTCAGGAGAGATTTAGCTTCCACCCCACAGCCAACTTTTAACTTACATGTTTTGGGAAATCTGCTACTTTGCCTCTCTCTGGGAGGAAAAATATTATCCATTATAATAGCTTATATAGGCCTCTCCAATTTACAAAGTACTTTCTTCACAACGACCTTAAAAGGTAGGAAGGGGATGTATTAATCTCCTTTTGCAGAGCAATAAACTATGACCCAGAGGTTAAATGACTTACCTTGGCGGGGTATGGGGTTAGCAAGTGACAGAGCTGGAGCTCCTAGCCTAGATCAGGAGACTTCCAATGCCCTCTTTCCCTACTCATACTATGGTGTTTCCTATGGTTGAATTATTAAGCTAACTTCCTGAGAATTCCGGGGTGTGCTCATTTTAAAGCAGTTGAGACTAACCCATGCCCTACCCCCAGCTGATGTTAGTTTGGTGCTGTGCACATGTATATCTAAGTTGATAAACACATTATCCATATTGCCCCAGAGTACCTCTCTCTGACTCGTGAGGGTCTAAATTCACTGTCTCAATTTCTCTCGATTTCTCTATCACCTCTCAAGAAACACCTACCCTGTATCTTTAACTGCCACAACCTTCGACCCACCAACCAAATGGAGAGAGCTGTGACTAGGTCCCAGAGTCCTGTGCTTAGCTCCTAACAAGTTAATACCTCTAGGGGGCTGAAGAGCCATCACATACCTGGGAGGGCCAAGCATGCCAGTGCCCCCAGAGGATTTGGGCATGATCTGCGAGGCTCTCTCATCCCTGCTGCTGGAGGTAAAGGGAAATTGAGTCATACAGGTGAGTTTCATATTCAAAGACTGATATGAACCTGGACACCTTTACTAAGCCCCTCCAACCTCTGAAAGACAGACCCCCAATAGGATCCTATTTGGCACATATAAAACTACACAGGTCACCCCAACAGGCAGGGAGAGCAGCAGAACCTGAACATTCCAAGTCTTTAAAAAAAAAGGTCTGTGGTGTCCTAGGTGAGGTAACTCGGTAGTGGTGGTTTCTCATTCTCAAGATGTTTAAAGCCATTAAGAGCTGCTTTTGTATTTTGTTGTTGTTTTCCTTTCAGGGAGGGGTAGGGGCCAGCTTGATTGTCTATATATACCTCTCTGAGCCCTTATGTGCCTGTACATTGAGAGTCATAGAGGAAGCTTCCTACCATGTTATGCCCCTACTCACCTCTTAAAAATCAGAGGAAAGGGCTATTGGAATATGGGAGAGGGAGGAAGGGCTGGGTCACTACCTTTGTTTTCCCCAAGTGCCTAAAAGCCACTAGGGCCTGGAGTCAGGAAGACCTGAGTTGATATCTGACCTTGAACCCTAAGCAAGTCACTGTAAGCTCTCTGTGCCTCAGTTTCTACAACTGTAAAACTGAGAAAATCAACCTTCTCAGTTTGTTGTGAGGCCCAGATGGGATAATATTGTAAGGTGGCTGGCACAGAGACAGTAGGGACTTAATTAGTGCTTTCTACCCCCCCCAACCCCCCCTCCCCAGGACAAAAGGTAGAGGAAGGGAATCAAGGCCCTATGTGGGGCCCGGCTTTACCCAGAGCTCCTGAAACTGAGTGCTGTGTCTCTTTCCAGGTGCCTCCGGTCTCCAGGGAGCCTTCCTCCTCTCATTCATCTTCACCTGCTCCCCCACCCCCACCCCAGGCAGGGTTCCGCGTTGCCAAGAACGCGGCCACGGTAACACGTACATCCGGTTCGCGCCTGGCTCCCCGGAAGTGGAATCAGCCAGGTCCAGGGCCTAGGGACGCCATTCCCCGCAACACCAGTCTATCCGGCACTTCTCTCTTCTCCCTACTCTGCGGGACGCCCCCAGGTCCCAGCTGAGCACAGCCTCAGCCCCTGCAGCCAGAAAGGGGGCCGGGGCCTCCAGGGCCTGAGTCCTGCCCCTGCTGCTGCCGCTCCCCAGCTGGGGCCGTGTCCTCCAGAAACACGAGGAAGGGCGCGCAGGGCCACCTCAGCGACTCACCAACCACGGCCAAGGCCTTCGGCTGCACCGCCAAGGAGCTGCAGCACCAGATGGAGCAGTGCACCAGCGAGGCCGTGGCCCAGCTCCTCAAGCCCTACGGGGTCGTG
>NW_020950320.1:0-21442 GCF_900497805.2 Vombatus ursinus | reverse complement strand
ATTAAGATGCTCAGATTCTTAAAATCTAGCCAAGGCTTAGATTCTTATAATCTAGCCACTGCTTACCCATTTTCAGACTCCTTAAGAGTCTGCCCAAAATGATAAATGTTCTAATAAACCTTACCTTTGACTGAAAAAAGACTTGGGTCAAATTCTTTCGGGCAGGACCCACGTGTTGTGATTTTGGGGTCCCAGCACCCCTGAACCCCTAAACCGCATCACTAGAAGAGCACGTTTTAATGACTTAGAGTTGACCCTCGATATGAGTTGCAGGTTGCCTCCCCAAAGAGTGAACTCTTGTCACTGGAGGAACCCAAGGAAAGATCAATCATCAAGGGTACTGGAGAAAGGATTGCTACATTTGATTATAGCTTGCATTAGAAAACTACCAAGATCTATTCCACCACTAAAACTTATTTCAAATCTTTCGTTATGTAGGTCTCAAAGAAAATGGTTGAAATATCTCTTCCTTTTGTATCCCCCACTAACCCCCATCCCCATTGGTGAGCAAATCCTTGGGGAGGTTGGGCAGATGTGATATTAGCTCTGTCTCTCCCCATTTGGGTTGTACAGGTCTGTTTACAAAAAAAAATAGTACTATCCCATCCATCCCTTTGAAGCATCACAGACTAGGCAAAAAGCTTCAAAAAAACTGTATCTTTTTTTCTCTTTCTTAACTTGGTCTTGGTTTCCATGGGATTCTGGTATAAGCAGGTATTTGTGTACTCTGGGCTAGGAATGTTGGGGATAGGACAGGATCAGGGGAGACCAACTTCTTAAATTATTTCCATGACTTTGTCAAAGCTCTAGGCTGACCCATATCCAGAGAGATAAGTTGCTCCATCATCTTGTCCTTTGCCACTCAGCTTTCCTTTGTGCCTAGTCAACCATTAGATGCTCTGCTAGACTTTGTCCTGGCCCTGTTCTTTCCCAGCCCTGGGTGTGCTGGGAGCTATTTGCTGGAATGATTGATTTCTGTGCAGCTGGGCTGTGACTCCCCTACTCTCTGTGAGCTACCATCCTTGCTAGGCCTCGGCTTAGTAACATCACCAAGCCTGGTTGACAACGGTCTAATTTGGAACGTTAGCAAGCCAAGTTCCTCTCTCCTCTCCACCTCACCGCCTTAAATAATGCTTCTTTTATGTACTCGCCTCTCTTTAATTAAATTCCTCATAGCACAGAGCAGTTTGTAGTTATAAATTGAAAAGTTTTATAGAAAATAGGACAAGTTGAAGAGGGGACAACTGACCCATACAGAGGGTGGGGGCTAAGCAGGCACCTGTGGCCCTGCTCTGTAAAGTCCTCTGGGTGCTGCCTTCTTTGGCACTGACTGACCACCCAGTCAGTAAACAGGCAGTTGTTAAACACCTACTATGTGCCAGGCACCTTACTAAGCACTGGAGATACAAAGAAAAGCAAAAGACAATTCTTGTTCTCAAAGCATCTAAAGGAGGAGATAACATGATAACAACTACATTACAAATAAGATATATATAAAGAAGGTAAATTGGAATAATCAATAGAGGGAAGGCACTAGAATTAAGGGAGATTGGGAAAGGTTTCTTGTAGAAGGTAGGATTTTTAGTTGAGACTTGAAGAAAGTCAAGAGACAGAGATGGCGATGAGGAAGAAGAAAAGCCAGGCATGGGGCACAACCAGTGAAATGTCCAGTCAGGACATCTTATACTGGTTCCCACCCAGGACATACAAAGCACCGTCCCAGGCCTCGAGAAAGAGTATTTGTGTAACATCTTTGTCTTTTGCTAGCCTTCTCCAAGGAAAGAGATGTATGTTGTGTGGGTCCAGAAGCACCATGTTCTATTTGTGACAAGTAGACAAGAAGATGATAGGAACCTGAAGGGATCTTGGACTATCTAGCATAATTCTTTCATTTTATAAAAACAAAAGCAGGTAACATTTCGTAAAAAACAAAACAAAACACAAAATTGTACATTAACTCATTTGATCTCATAATATTGGAATTCAAATACAGCCTTGGACATTTACTAGCTTTGTGGGACCGTGGGAAAATCACTAAACCTCTACCTTAGTTTCCTCAACTGTAAAATGGGGATAATAATAGCATGTACCTCCCAGGGTTGTGAGGATCAAATGAGATAATATTTGTAATGCCCAGTATATAGTAGGTGCTTAACAAATCAATCTTGTTCCCTTCTCTTCCCTGCAGAAGTAGCTAAGTATTATTGTTCCTATTTTACTGATACAGAAGAAGATGTAAAGGACCACTTGTCCAAAGTCACAATAGTTTATCACAGAGCCCAAATTCAAACCGAGTTCTTCTGCCTCCAAATTCCTGTACTTCAGTGGTAATTTTTAAAAATTTTTATTTTGAGGGGGGGTTAATGATTTCCCTCTCTCACCCAACCCCTCCCTTAGGTCTGCCCCTTGGGCTGCTTGTTCCCTAGCCTGATCTACTCTCTTTTCAGGTCTTATTTATATGGGTGTGCCCTGTTCTCTTTTACTTTTTAGAGTGAGAGGCCCCCTAGGGCAGGGACCTTCTTTTCTAGTTGCTCTGGTTTCTCCTCCCAGCCCTGCTTCACCCTTGGCTCTGACTTCCCTGGGCTGAAGCCTCCATCTAGAGTGATCCAAGAGCATGCCAACTCATACAGGCTGGTGTCTCAGAGCTAGCTCTGAAAGGAAGTTAATCTTCCATTGAATGAGTCAAAATAAGAATTCCCCAGTTCTGAGGCTAGGGGTCTAAGACTTGATGACCTCATTATAAAGGAGTCCTTTCCTTTGTTGCCTACTCGGTCCTACCCAGGTTATCCCTATCCCCAGCCCCACCCTTTCTCCATTGTGCTAATTTCCTTTCCTCATCTTACCTACATTCTCCAGTGACTCCCTCTGCTTCTCTCTGTCTCTTCCTCTCCCTCCCTTCCTCTCTCTCTCTCTCTCTCTCTCTCTCTCCCCCTTCTATCTTCTCATCTCTGTCTCTCTTTCTCTGTTTCTCTCTCTTCCTATCACTCTCTGTCTCTATCTCTGTCTCTCTCTGTGTCTCCGTTTCTCTCCTCCTTTCCCTCTCCTTTCTCTTGTCTCTGTCTCTCTCTCTCTGTCTCTGCCTGGCTGTTCAAGTGTCTTTAGAAGGACCTCTAGAGAAGGAAGGGGGTGGACTGGCATCTTTTTTTTTTCTTGCTGGTTTTGGGTCCAGGGCTCAAGAGGTCCTGAATATCAATAGGGTTTTAGTGAGCCAGCAGCAATGGGTCCCAGAATTATGAAGGATATTGATAAAAGGGGCAGAAGTCTTTCATATCTGGGTCTGACTAACCTGCCTTTGTAAGTATTACATGAAGGGGACAGGCCTTTTTCTGAAACTGCATGATGGAAATTTTGGGAAGCAGAAAGTGATGAGCATGGCAGAGCCAAGAAAAAGCAGGTCAGATACCATTCAGAGTAAGTCTCAGTGACCAGAAAGATAGGGAGGCAGTGGAAAGTGGGAGACCAGATTTGGAGTCAGAGAACCTGGGTTCAAATCCTGTTTCTGCAACCTTACTACCTGTTATTTTGGTCAATATCTTTAGCCTTCCTATGCCTCAGTCTTCTTATCTGTAAAATGAGGGAACTGGATTATTTCTTCTAAGGGATCTTCCATTTTAGACCTCTGACACTGTGACCTTTCTAATATATTGTGATATGGCCAAATCATGTTCTCATGGCCATGAGAACCCAGGACAGGATAGTTCCATGGAACTGTTTCCCCTCTCATCTCTCAAGTCCTAGAAAAACTCACTTGTCTGGGTCCTCAGGGCTGTTTTGGCATTTTTAGCTTTGTTTCTGGGTGTGTCTCTTCTGGTCACACTAGCACATGTCTGGATCTTCTTCCCCTGGATACTTTCTAGGCCCTTTGTACCAAAGATGGCAGGCTCCTAGCCAACAACTAGGAAGTTGGATGGCTGCAAAAGGCTGTACAGCTATTGTCTTTTCTCCTCTACTGGTGAGGTATGCTGAGCTAGGAGAAAAGTTGTCATAGATTTAGAGATAGAAAAGATGGCAGAGGTCTTGTTGAAGTATATCGTAGAGGTGAAGCAACTGAAGCCCAGAGAGTCTGGTCAGAGTTCCCAGAGGCACTGAGAGGTTAAGTGATTTTCCCTTGGTCACCAAGACGGGGCTGAACCCAGGCCTTCCTGACTCTAACTTGGATGCTTCTCATCTATCCAGAGTCAACAGATTAGTAGTCATTGATTAGGAAAATAACCTTTTTGGCAAGACTTGATACATGTATGTAGATCCTTGGATCCCTTCTCAGCTTCATGGAAGGGGTGGCCCACCAGGTAAGAATTGCTGACCTTCCAGAATTGTTGCTTCCAGAGAAAGATCTTTGGGAACTGGAAAAAAGGAGCAAATAGGAGTAAATCCCTTACATTTTATAAATAGAGAAAATGAGGCCTACAGAAGGGAAGTAACTATAAGGAAGGAAACAAACATTTATCAAATGCCTACTGTGGCACTACTAAGTAACCAAATGGGCAGCTAGGCGGCACAGTGGATAGAGTGTCAGACCTGGAGTCAGGAAAACTCATTTTCCTGAGTTCAAATGGACCTCAGACATTTACTAGCTGTGTGACCCTGGGCAAGTCACTTAACCCTGTTTGCCTCAGTTTCCTCATCTTTAAAATGAACTGGAGAAGGAAATGGCAAATCATTCCAGTATCTTTATAAAGAAAACCCCAAATGGGGTCATGAAGAGTCAGTTATGATTCAACAACAGCAAAAACAGCATGTGCCAGATACTATGCTAAGCACTTTACAAGTCCAGGTGCTATTATTATCCTTTTTGGACAGTTGAGGAGACTGAAGCCCAGGGTCACATAGTTAGTAAGTTTCTGAGGCTGGATTTGAACTCAAGTTTTCCTGACTCCAAGTGTGGCATTATATCCACTATATCACCTAGTGGCCTCTCTACACAAGTAGAAATGACAAAATTGGGATTCAAACTTATCTTCTGACTACAAATTCACTATTCTTTCCTGACTAGAGCAGAATGGAATGCCTTAATGAAGTACAACATCAGTCTTTGGTGGAGGAGCCAGAGACATTTAGCTCAGAGAAGGAAGCATGCAGATCTGATATTAATGGAAAGAGATATCAGTCAACAAGA
This sequence comes from Vombatus ursinus, assembly GCF_900497805.2. Classification (NCBI taxonomy): domain Eukaryota; kingdom Metazoa; phylum Chordata; class Mammalia; order Diprotodontia; family Vombatidae; genus Vombatus; species Vombatus ursinus. Next base: position 16,326 of record NW_020950320.1, on the reverse strand, counting down.
TTTTAATAAGCATGAGAATAAATCATGATGGCTATCTTCAAACATCTGAAGAACTGTCCTGTGGGGGAGAGACTTGACTTGTTTCGTTTGATCCCAGAGGACAAAAACCTTCCTATAAGCAATGGGGAGAATATTCAAGGGGCCTGATTTAGGCTTGATGGGAGTGGGGGGGGGGGGGGAAAGATTAGGGGGAGGGGGATACTGTGAGTCCTTAACAATGAGAGGTATCCAAAAGGGGAACAGACTGCCCCTCAAGCAGAAACTGGATGACCACTTGTTGGGTATGTAATAGTAGGAATTCCTGTCATATATGGGGAACAAGATAGCTGTTGAGGTCCTTTACAATTGTCAAATTGTGTGATTCTGTGTTTCCCTTGGAGATTCCCTAGACAGTTAGTTGCCTGTGTTTCTAAGGAGGAGGGAACGCCTTAGCCAGTTGGCTGTATTCAACTGCCAGCTCCTTCAGGGAGGACACTGTATTTCAGCACTTGATGCCATTCTATCTCAGCTGTGTATGTCTGTCTGTCCCTCTTTGAATCTTTGAATGAGAAAGAGCCAAGCCAGGATCCTCCTGCTGGCTGTGCCTTAATGGCAGTTTGTAGGAAGGAGATGGGGCTGTTGTGGCCCTGGGGGGATGGTTTCCTCAACCAACCACTGTTTGGGGGCCAAAACCTCTTTCCTGCCTCCCAGTGGCTACTGATGCTGACCCGATCCTTTTTAGGCTTCCCCATAGCCCTCTCCCCCCACCCTCCATCTTGCTTCTTCTAAGGCTGCTCAGCCCTTCTGGAATGGAGGTTGCTACTTCTTGGGCTTCAACTGTCATGGGGCTAATGCAGTAGAAAGCAGCTGTGCTGGATGTACTATTAAATTCATGAATATCTCCATGCGTTTAGCTCCTTTCTGTGTTATCCTAGTACTTTAACACTTCAAGATTGCAAAGTGCTTTATATCCATCATCTCAGATATAATTTTTAGGGAGCATCCAGAAGGGAGGCATGAACAAGTCCTGATTTTTTATTTTAACGTACATTTAGAGGTGGGTAGCTTAATTTAGGGTGTTTCTCCTGTTTCTCCTGTTTCTCCTTCTCTTCTCTCTCTCGACTCTCTTCCCTGGTTTCACTAGGCCCAAGCTTCTGTTACAGTTTCTTGGTCACCTTGGAAACCTGGCCTAGGCGGAAGTTACACCATCTTAGAAGTGGACATTACGAGGCCTTGTGGTGAAAGTTATGAGCTCAATAGCTACTGGTCTTTTGTTTTTGTTTCTTTCTCCCTGATGGTTAGGTTTGAAACTCTTTGGATATGCTGAGAAGAAAACATTTCAAACACCCTTTAGGTCCCTTCTCCTCTCCTCTCTGCCCCCCTAAACACATATTAACTTCTCAGGGCCTCAGTTTCCTCACCTGTGAAATGAGGTGACTGGATTCAGTGGCAAGTATTCAAAATAGGACTCAAATTCCAGTTTGGGGCAAAAGAATATTAAAAAAAAATTGTATTTAAAGGCTTAATGGCCAAAGGTTGGGGGGTGGGGTTCAGCAGCTTTTATTCCTTGCTTATGTTTTTTTTTCCTTTCCTTTTTATGATTTCCCAGAAACAGAAATTGAAGTGGTAGTTCTTAACTGTTACTTTCTGCCTTCGTCCCCAACCACTATTCTTCCTGCCCCCCGCCCCCCCCACTCTTCTTTGACATGTTTGTCCTTCCTATTCTAGGCCTAGGAATTCTAAGACTTCCGATACTCATAATTTACATTTTTCTTTCTAAATAAAACAAAACGCCTTTTGTCACTCTCTTCTCCTTGTCTTCTCACTGCTTTCCCCCCAAATTTCCTTCTCCCTTGGAGGTGCTATAGTAACTAATCAGTGTGTGGGAGTCTGTAGCCACATGGATGATAGAATTTCATTTCTTTCTAAGTCCCTTCATCTTTCCTGAGAGTAGGTGGGCTCTAACAATAATTGGTTGTTCCTCTGACCATCCATCTGAGGCCGTTTCCTTCAATACCCTAACCAGAAAAACCCTAAAACTGTTCTGCTGACTTTAGGGCTTGAGGCCTAGTAAGAGAGAATGGGGTAACATGCTTCCAGAGAAAGATCTTTGGGAACTGACAAATAGGAGCAAATTCTGAACACTAGGTATTCTCCAAGGAGATGGTGAGCACCTGCCGCTAGAGGTATTCAGGCACATAATAGATCATTTGTCAAGGATTCATGTATCCTGCAGAGGGGTGAACTAAATTATCTCTTGGGTCCCTTTTTTCCCTCTGGAAATTTTATTATTTTTCCCCTTTGGCATTTTTATTGACATATTTTGTTTTTACAATTCCTTTATTTCCAAATATATTCTTCCCCCTCCCTTATCCCAAGAGCCATCCTTTTTTAGAGAATAAAAAAGAAAGTTCAGCAGAAGCAAGCATAATGATTGACTCTTGTCTTCTATTTCTTTTTGTTTCTTATTAATTTTTATTAATGCCTTCTGTGTTTTATGCCACATTCAGGTACTACCACCTTCCCTTGCCACAAAGAAAACTTGTTAAGCAAAACTATACAGGGACAACATTTGGCATCATATGAAACTTTCTGTACCCAGAGGCCCTCACCACCCTCCCAAGAGAAGGGAAGTGTTTTACTGATTCTTATATTGGCTCTTAGGTCTGGCTGCCAGGTTGTCAGTTAGGTACGGGAAGGATGTGAACATCTTCATGCGTGCTATAAGAGATGCCCTGATATAATTCCACAGCCCTGCTAGCTCCAAGATCATTAGTAAGGCACTCTCAAACTAGCCAAGGCTAGCCCAAGTCTGAGTCACCTCCATGCTTTCCCATTGTCTGCCTCAACAATGGGTACTGTGTCAGATACTGTGTCAGCAGGGTGCTGAGCTCTTATAAATATATGTTCCTTTTGGCAGTGGTTTTAGGATAGGAGATGCTTACCCATGGAGTAGGGGTTGGGGAAAGGGAGGGGTGAATAAATATGCCCTGCGATTTGGAGATATAAGTGAGTTCTTCTGCTTTTTTGAATCCATTCTGAAGTCCAGAATATTCTGCCTTGGTTTGCTACCCCTAGACTTTGGAGATGTAAACCATGGATGGATGGTATCTAGCACAAAACTTTTGGATCTACTATCATCTTGCCAGGGATATATGTAACTCTCTATTGTAACACATGATGCTGGTGATGGTTAGTTACAAAGACAGAAGGTTGGAATTCCCTGTTATTTTGACCTTTAAGATCCTGCCGTGACTGATTTCTTTCTAAAGACTGGATCTCTTCCACCAAGCCTTCATCAAGTACCTTGAACTGTTGCTTAAGGCTCTGTTGACTTCTTCCCCAGGCATTGTAGAATCTGAAGTCAGAGGACCTAGGTTTGAATCCTGTTTCTGCCATCCTAGTAAACACTTAGATCTCTTAGCCACTCTGAGTCTCAGCTACTTAATCCGCAAAATAACACCTGATATATCATTTTAAGATTTGCAGAGCACTTTATGTTGTTGTTGTTCAGTTGTTTCAGTCATGTCCAACTCTTCATGACCTCATTTTGGTGCAGCGGATAGAGTGCCAAGATTGGAATAAGAAGACTCATCTTCCTGAGTTCAAAACTGGTCTTAGACACTTACTGTGTAACCCTGGGCAAGTCACTTAACCTCATTTGTCTCCATTATCTTCATATGTAAAATGAGCTGGAGAAGGAAATGGCAAATCACTCCAGTATCCCTGGCAAGAAAACCCCAAATGGGGCCACAAAGAGTCGGACACAACTGAAACAACTGTACAACAACAATGGCAAAGATACCAGAGTACCCTTACCCACCCCATTGATTGGTAGAGAGAGGCATCTGGGGGAATAATTAGTGGTAAAATAAGAAAGCAGCCAGAGCCTCTGTGTGTGCCATGCTCCATCCAACACTGTCTCAATTCTCTTCTCTGTTTGGGGGGTGGTGGTGTATTTTATTCTGTTATTGAGAATGTGGCTAGACGAAAGGAAATTGAGTTGCTGATGTTCCTGATACCTGTATTAAGCTCTTCAGTATTCCCGTTGGCTAGTTTCACAAGTTTGGAGAAGAGGGGCTCTTTTGCCTCACCTGGGCACAATGCAAGGTTTGGCAACCAATGGCTATACATGGCAAGGATGGCATGCTATCTTTCCTTAAATTGGCATTTGGACCAATGACTACTCTCTTGCTTATAAGTGGTGACAGAAAACTACTTATCTTTTTCCCTTGAGTGAGTGACTGACATTTGTAATCCCTTACTTGGTCTAAGATTGGTCAGCTATCAATATGAATATCAGGAGAGGCTAGTGGCTCTTTAGCCCACTGGAGCTTCTAAAAAGTTGCTTCATGACCTACTCAGGGTTTGACCTTTCCACTGGGGCTCAAAGCTCATATTTTGAGATAGGACCATCCCCCAATCTCCGAGTTCCCTTAGCAGTGAAATTGGATGACAGGAAAGTTGTTTCACTAGCATGAAAAAAGGAGGCATTTAATAAATATGTGAATATGCCACTTCTGGCATTCCCACAGGCTGGTACCTATGATCCTGCCATCAAAAGAGGAGCTAGTCTCTGTGCTTGGGTGGAAGGTGTTGGATAGGTTGGCATATCTTTGGGCAACTTTGAGTTCTTTACCTTCTTTATGGTGGGAGAAAAGAAGGCATGGAGAATGGGGCAGTCTGCTTCCTGCTTTTGAAAGATAATTTTGGCTTGAGGAGACAAAGTCACTTGAATTAGTGCAGAGGTGATTAGTGCAGAGGTGGCTCCCTCCTTGATGTACTAAGGATGAGGCAGGGTTTAGATTTTTCATTAAGCTGTTTGAGTTTGGTGAATGGGCGAAGGGAAAGGGAAGAAGGGTTCCTTATCTCAGACCTCTGACTTAATGGGACTTGTCTATATAACTGACTCTCTTTTCCTTCTCCAGTTTAAATTATGATTTTTGATCACTGGCTCATTCTCTTGATTCCTGAGAAGACCAAATTTTTTTAAAGAACTATTAGGGGATAGAGGTGGGTAAGACGAAACTTTGAAAGTAAAATAATACAAACAGGCCGCTTTGCTGTTACAGGTACATAAATAGCATCACTGTAGCCAGGCTGTACGCTCTCTTTGCCATAGCAACCTAAAGAGAGTGTTCATGACAGGGCTATTGACTGTCACTGTATTGGAAAAACAGCAGCTGCTTTTCCTGCTGTAGCACACTGGTGCTAGTTGTCCAGGCCCTTGCAGAGCCCCTGTGTTTGCTTCCACATCAGTTAGCAAGAATGGGGTTTTTGACTGGTGGGGGAAGGAAAAAGAAGCCTGGGCCCTAGATGTGAACAGCAATTGTGGCATCTCAGAAGCCAGATGTGATCAGAAAAGTATTCTTTATTTGTTTTGTTTCTAGTCTGTGTCTCTAGTGTCTCTATTATGGAATCTCCTGAGGAGAAAGGGAACAAGGATAGGGGAAACAGTTTCTGCTAACTGGGCCCTAAGGCCCTGATATCTTAACCTGATGAAGTAGCTTTTGTTTACTTTCTGGGACTCAGACTTTGGCCTTTGTGGGAGGCTGTTATGTTTTAAGTCCTGACAGGTCTGTTTACTTAAGGCCTGGAGAGAGGGGTTTCAGCTGAGGGGAAAGGTAATTCAATCCAGAAAGCTGACCTTCACCACCTTTTATAATGAGACCGAAGGTGATAGAAGGGAATTCCACCCTTTCCCAGAGGTAGAGCTAAAGCTACTAGAGGATCTCAAAGAACTGTTATGGAATAGAGAACTATGGAGAACACTGGAAAAACTGATATCAAAAAGATTCAGGATGATATTATATGAGGAGCAAATGTGCTTACTCAGCCTGCTTAGCACGTGACTTGGAGGCCTCCTTTCTGTCTTTCTCCCATTTACCTAGGATGACCAAGAACTAGGTCTGGGAATAGGAAAATTCTGGGGAGTCATAAGATCATAGATGGAGAGCCATAAGGACTCTCAGAAGCTATCTATCCCAGCCCACTCATTTGACATTTTCCAGGAAACTGAGGTACTCCCAGAGAGGTCGTGGGACTTGCCCAAGTCATACAAGCAGTAAGAGTTGATATTTGAATGTAGGCCTTTTTAATTCCAAATCCAACCTTTTTTTCCTCATTATACTATGATGCATCTCAAGGAAGACAGTCTGGGGCTGGGGAAAACTAGAGATTTATTTAGCAAAATGGCTCTCCTTTGCTCCAGATGCCCAACTAGCTTTCTTTGCCTATGCGTGCTATTTTGTTTCCTTCAACTTGGAGAGTCCTAAAGATCAAATCACTGCCCACTTCTCTAAATGAGTGAGAGGTGCACACCATGGTGGTAGAACTGAACTAACTCAGTTAAATCAACCAATCAACAAACTTAAGGTCTACTATGTGCCAAGTACCTAGCTAGGTGCTGGGGATAAAAAGACAATAGAAAAATAGATCTTGCCTTCTTGAAGCATATATCCTCCTAGATCCTTCACTGGGACCAGGAACTAGTTGTAGCCATTGCGACTCCAAGTAGTCCAGGGAGACTCAGACTCCAGCAGTGAACCCCAATCCCTGCCTTTCTTCCCCAGCTTAGCATGCCTTGGCTTAAGTTTGTTTCTAAAAATAATACTGGAACCACTCTGGCTGCTACTTTGTTCCCTTGCAGCCAAAACCTGAAAGAACCACAATGGCCCCAGAAAAGGTAGTTTCTATATGAATATAAAAATGCAGAGACTGAGTACTTAATATTTTTTGTTTGAGGCCTATGCCCTGTTTCCTGTACTAGGTCTGGAAAAGTAGGTTGTCCTTAGTGGAAACACAGGGTCTCATGTAAGGTGGGCAGAGGGGATGGGCTGCCAATACCACTCTGACCTTGCAACTTACCCAGGAGACCACAAGTGTCTCTCCTGGCCCCTGATCTCTACACCTGCCAGTATCTTCTAGAATGTTAGAAGGAATGTCTTCTCTGGCAGGATGATATAGATTGGGTAGGCTGGGGGTAGTCTGGAAGAAAAGAACAAATGAAGAGAAGTATAATCAGTTCTTCTGGGGGAGTGATACTCTACCAATGCTCTTTTTGGTCACTTTGGAATTAATAGGAAGACTGGGATGATGAGTTCTGGAGGTGTGGCATAAGAGAAAAATGGATTGCATCAGAGGAACTGGGTTGAAATCCTGGACCGGTTGCTTACTTCCAGTATGATCTTTGTAAAGTCCATTTTTTTTTGGAGCCCTGGGTCTCAATTTTCCCTCATCTATAATAGGACAGCATTAGAGTTGCACATGTGATTATTGACCTATTGTCAGTTACAGTTAAAAGATCATGACAAATAGGAAAGGTACAAGACTGGAAAAGAACAGGTGTTTCAGAAAAAGGGAAGAACACACAGTTTGAAAACTATAGGCCAGTAAGTTTAACTTCAAGTCCTGAAAAAAACTTCAATGGAATATTAAAGAGACAGTTGGCAAGCATTTAGGAAGGAAGCAGTGATGACAAAAAGCCAACATGTCTCCACCAGTAATAAGTCATGGCATACCAATTTTCTTTACTCCTAAATGTTCTTTACTCCTCTCCACACTCCTCCCACACTCAAAAAGAAATATTTGTAATAGACACTGTCTAACCAGCCTCTGAGGCAAAGGGGCTACAACATAGATTCTGTAGATCAGATTTTTCATTTCCTAAGTTCCTTTGGTAACAGGGGCTGGGGAAAGTGTAAGGATCTGGGAAATGGGGGTGAGGGGCCAACACACACATTCAGGGATTGTGGCAGGATGTCAGTCAATAAATGTTTATTGAGCACCTACTATGTTTCAGGCACCGTGCTAAGTGCTGGTGATACAAAGAAAGATGGTTCCTATTCTCAAGAAGCTCACGGTCTACCCAGGAAGACAACATGCAGACAACCGTGTACACACAAGTTCTTTACAGAATAAATGGAAAAAATCAACAGAGGAAAGGCACTAGAATTAAGGGGGATTAGGAAAGGCTTCCTATAGAAAATGGAGTTTTAGCTGAGACTTAAAGGAAACCACAGAATCCAAAGGGAAAAAATGAGGCAAGAGAGCATTGGGATGCTCACCAGGCATTGGGGTGAAAATGCACTGTATCAGAAGATGGAGTATCTTGTTTGAAGAATAGTAAGGAAGCCTTGCTGTTTACAGGATTGCAAAGTACATGGAAGGGGACGGTGGGAGAGATGTCAAAAGACTGGAAAGGTTGGTGGTTGGCATGCGGCAGGGCATGTTATGAATGGTTTGAATGCCAAATAGAGGATGTTATGTTTGGTTCTGGAGGTGATCGGGAGCCACTGGAGTTTACTGAGAGGGGGAAGAGGGTAATATGGTCAGATTTGTACTTTAAGATCAGTTCTATGAGCAAAGCAGAATTGAATTATCTCAAAAGAAACACGGGATGCACAAACTTAGAGAACCCACTCTAAATCTTCACATGGACTATTTGTGCCCAACCTGTGGTAGAACATTCCAAGCTCATATTGGTCTGATCAGCCATAATCGGATGCATTTTAACTTAACTCTAACATAGTAATGTCATTTTGGTCCTCTTCAAGAACAAAGGACAACAACCACCAATTTTAAGATCTCTTTGACTGATGGGTGGAGAATGGACTGGAGTAAGGAGAAATATGAGGCAGGAAAACCAACCAAAGGCTTCTGAAATAGTGCAGCCATGAGGTGATTAGGGCTTGCACCAGGTAGGTGGCAGTATCAGAAGAAAGGAGGAAGCATATGCTAGAGATGCTACAAAGGTAAAACCAACAGGCCTTGTCAATAGATTGGATAGGGGGTCAGAGAGCATGAGGGGTTGAGGATGATACCCAGGTTGCAAACCTGGGTGACAGGTGGCAGGATGGTAGTATCCACAATAATAACAGGGAATTTAGGAATACTGGAGTGTTTGGGGGGAAAGCTTTTGAGTTCAGTTTTGGACATAGTTTAAGATGTCTATGGCACATCCATTTTAAGATGTCCAATAGGTAAGTGGAGATGTGAGACTGAAAGTCAGCAGAGAGCTGGATGGTAGATTTGTGAATCATCAGTATAGAGATGATCATTGGATCCATGAGTTATGGAACATCTAGGACTTGGCATTTATTCTCCAGGACTAGGGGAAAAAACCTATCATTACTGGGTCTGGGAAGAGCCACCATTGTAGTCAATTTTAATAACCCCTTCATGAACTCTAGCTTTTGCTTTCAAGTGGTGTTACCTGACCACAAAATGATACCATGACCTTCCCATGTACCTCCATGGCTTGAAAGTAGCCTAGAAGGGGTATAGGCTGCTTTGAACAAGCAGTCACAGGATTTTGAATTAGGAAGACCCTACCCCTACCTTCCTCCCTTCTCTTACCTCAACCTACCTTTCAGGGGAAATTTTACAAATTTTCCTATAAATGAACTCAAGGGATGAAGTGACAGAGATTATTTCCCCAGGGTCACACACAGGTGGAAAGTAGCAGAGCCAGGATTTGACCCCTAGTCTTCCAACACCAAAGCAGAACAGACACAGAAACAGAAAAAGTAGTCTTTTCAGAGCTAGGTGACAATTTTGGTTGGAGTAATGAGATGGGACCAGGATGTGAGATAGGTATACCTACCTCTAGGTCATAAGCTTCCTGTCCTCAGGAAGGCCTTTTTTTTTTTCTTTTTGGTGAGGCAACTGGGGTTAAATAATTTGCCCAGGGTCACACAGCTAGTAAGTGTCAAGTGTCTGAGGTCACATTTGAACTCAGGTCCTCCTCACTCTAAGGGTGGAGCTCTATCCACTGTGCCACCTAGCTGCCCCTAGGAAGGCCGTCTTATTAGAAGTGTAAGAATGTCCAGAAGAACGAACCTCTGGAACCTCCAAGAAACAGCTTAGGAAATACCACTAGTAATACAAGTGGTGGAGATGATCTAGGCTAAGATTTCCCAAGCAACCTTGTTGAATGTCAAGGGAAAGAGACTTTCTTCTTCAGTGTACATGGGGTCTTCCAGGTTGCGATTAGTGATGGATAGCTCATTTGAAAATATGCTAAATTAAGACATCCAAGCCAATCACTCCTAGGCATCCTGCATAGGTTGTGGAGGGAGGGCCAGATGCCTTCTGATGTAGGAAGAAGCTATATTTTCTGGAATTGCAGAAAAAGCAAGGAGAGGTTTGGCTATTACCACCACCTTTAGAATACCCTAGGGGACTACGTATGTCTTCTAAGATCTCCACAACACAGTTTTTCTTTGGGCCTTCCTTCCCAGCAAGCTGTAGGAACTCAATCCCTAGGGCCTCCTCTTTCACCCCCCTTCTTCTTTCTCCTTGCCTAAACCAGGTGGTGAAAGTGTCCTGGGATTAGCATGAGTGGTCACACCTGTCAGAGGGCAGAGCTACATTATGGGCACCAATAAGACAAAGGAATGGGGATAAGAGCAGTCCTGAAAAATACAGACATCAGGTTTCATCTATCTGGCTTGGGCTTGTTACCCTTCCTGCCTTTTCTTCCTTCCTTCTTGTGTTCAACACAGCAGAGATGCAGTTAGTCAGACAGATACCTGATGACATGGAGCTTTTCAGAGATATGTTCAACTTGTCCCTAAAGAGGTTCCAGGTTGAATGAAGGGGCAATGAGTAGGGAAGCCTGCAATTACTACTGCCCTCTCCTTTATCAAACCCCACAATGCCTGCTGCGGGGAGGCCAGAGGTGGAATGTAGCTGTTTATTATTCCAGGCAGGTTTGTCTGCGCACTACATCAGCCTGGAGCCTTAGCTCCCTGGGTCCTGCTTCTCCTTCTCCCCATATCCATTCACATTCCTGCCTCTAATCTTAACCAGATTCAATAACCTTCTGGTAGGGAAAGTGGGGTGTATGTGTGGGGTGGGGAGGCAGGGGGGAAGGGGGGATTCCATCAGGAGATGAGAACTTTCCCTGATTCCTAACAGACTAGGGAAGGGGGCTGGAGGAGGAAAACAGGCCTGTGCACTGAACTGAGAGGTTATCTTTGTCCTTTTCTAGTCTGGGAGAATCTTTTCTATGAGGAAAATGGTGATAGTCCCTAAAATAATGGAGGGACTCAGCTGGTCCAGGCCAGGATTCTGAGCTACTACTTAATGTTTGGATCACTTCAAATAGCAGTGGGGTCTAGTAGTAAAAACACTGGAGTTGGACTGCTAAGACCAGAGTTCAAATCCTAACTTTTTTTTGTGTGTGACCTTGGACAATACACTCCCTGTTCTGGACTCCAGTTTCCTCATCTGTAAATTGAGAGGGTTGGACTGGATGATCTCTAAGGTCCTGTCTAGCTCCAAGCCCTATGAAACACAGCGGTCTCTGGTTGCCCCTTATTTCTGGTATATGATCTAGCATTGGAAATTTGAGGAAGCACAGCGTTATCCTGAAGAGAGCACAGGCCCTGGAATGGGAAGAGCTGAATTCTGCTCCCTTCAGACTCTCATTAACCCAAATGACCTTGGGCAAATCGCTTAACCTGGGGATGACCCACTTTCCTGAGTTTTCACTAAATAGCCTCCGAAGACCCTTCTAATTTTAGATGATCCTAGGCTGTGTCATCAGGAGGAGGGATGTGTGTGTGTGTAAGGGTGGATCTTGCTTTTACTGTCCAGTGATAGCAGAAAAGCTTTAATATCTTAAGGAAAGCTATAAGATCCTTGAGGTCAGGTACTGTTTCATATTTTGGCTTTGTATCCATAAGCACTTAGCTCACTGTCTTGTTTTTAAATTTTATTTGCTCAAAATGTATTGAATTAAACATCTTTGCTATTCCCTATTGCAGAGAGGTGCCTGCATTTTTTTAGGAGATTCCCAGATGTTTTGTCAGACTGAGGGAGGAAACCAGCACAGTAGGAGCATTAGACTGGGAGAGAAAAGTCAAGAGACCTGAATTCTTAGGCTAGCTTTGCCCCTAATGCAGGTACCCCTGGTCTCTCTCAGCTCTTTAGTATCTTCTCTGTAAAGTAGGGAAAATAATACCTTAGGATACTAAGGAATGTTGTATATGAGTAGAGATGTGAAAAACGCTTTGCATTTGTAGAAATACAAATGTTTAATGTTTTTCAATCTGTTATTGTTTAAAGGGAAGAGATTGAGGGATTTTTTAAACTTGTGGGAGTGGTGGCAGAAATGGAAGCTGAGGGGGTACTTCTCCCAGAATGCTGTATTTAAAGATGATTAACAGCACCTTTGCCTGGTGAGAGATGATATCCTCCTCCCCTACTCCCCAGGGGCCAACAGATAATGCTTCTTTGGGACTTCCTTTGAGGCTAGGGCTACATTTGAAAATTATTGCTCTTTTGGCAGTTGCTTAATTAGGTTAGAGGCCATGCCAGCTAGGTAGCTATATAGAACTCTAAGACCATCCTTCTCTGGGTGAGTTGAGATAGTGGTGGCACCCTGCTGCGCAGTATGACTACAAAGAAGCTTCTACAGCTGCACAGTTGGCCTGTAACTCCTTCTGAGCCCGGGGTTCCATTAGGTACCCAAATATAAAGAGACAAGTCTACCATGGTCTCTTGGTCAGGCTGGGACACAAACAACTTTCTTACACTTTTTTCCTTCCCTATTCTACTCTCCTCTCCCCCTAACCCTTCTTGGGTGACCCAGAAGATATTAGAACTTGGGGATGGCATCCTCCTGGGCGTATGGAGGGAGTCGTTTTCTAGACTTTCCAAGGTAGATGCAATAAACAAAAAACCCAGCTGTAGACTGAGGCTTTCATGCTTGCGTGTTTGTATGTTTGATTTTGTTTTGGAGAAAGGGACAAATATAATCCCTGCTCTTACCACATGAAAAGATAAAAGGTAGAGTAAGGAGCTGGCGCCAGTGGGACTAAATCCTAGCATATCTAGAGTGTTACCTCACATAATACAATCTGGAATTTAAACTGATTTTTCTCTCTTTTATTGACTCAGTTTCATTTCTTTATGGGCCATATTTCCCTTGTGATTGATTATAAATTATAAAGGACATTGTCTAGGAATTTCTCATGCTTTTGGCTTTGAGTAAGGGTAGGTGGATGGGTGGCTGGCAGGGGTGGGGCTGGAAGACAAGGAATCCTCCTGGTAGTGAAAGATGGAAGGCCACAGGAATGTGCCAGGGCTAGAATCACTTTATCTTCTAAATCCAGAGTCCAGTCCTCTGTCCACTAGGGTAAGCACTGATATTAATACCCCTTCTGAAAAGGTTCAAGAGCTCCATTTGAGTAAGCATGATATTCTGCTTACTTCTGCCCCAACCCCATGCCTCCAGCCTTGGAAGAGAAGCTGAATTGAACCTGATTCCATGGCATAGCCTATGTTACAATAGTATGTGTGAAGGATGTGTGCTGTACTGTGTTGCACATGTTCGGTCTCTGTTCAGACATGCCAATACCCCAGGCATTTATTAAAAACCAAGGTCCCCTGAAGGCCCCTTCAAAATCAAAGATCTGAAGCTAACATAATCCTAGCACCTTGGTAGTGCTTAGTGCTTAGTGCTTAGTGGTAGTGGTAGTGCTTAGTAGGAGAGGCAGCACAGGGTAGTAGAAACACCCAGATCTCAGTGGCTCTGATCCTAAATTAGACACCTACCTTTGTAACCATGGGTCACCCCTCAGAGCTTCAGTTTCCATATCTGTAAAATGGGGATAATACTTATACAACTTAAATACATAGGATTGTGGCAAAGAATGCCTAAAGCTACCCTATAAAATGTGACTTCGCTATCTTTGCTGAAGGAAATGATCTGGGCTCCTTTCTTACTTATATTATACAGACATGGAGGAACCCAGAAAAGAAACAACTTGGCTAGGAGGGGAGGAAAAAAAACCCTCTGCAACCCCAGGACCCTTGTGTGGGCAGAGTTTCCACAAGAGCCTTACTATTTGGAGACAGAAGAAGGCAAAGGGTGTCTGTTGTTGAGAGTTGAAGTTGCTTGCCTGCCCCTAGGGAACTGACCAGGGCTGACTGAAAATAGTGGGAGTAAATATTCTTTGTCCCTGATGATTCTTGGAAATCTAATAAGGACTTTGTCATCTTGATCTGAATTAGCTGCCAGTTCCTATGGCTCTTGGTTCTTTTTTCTGAAGGTGTAATTTCCTTATTAGAGAAAGGGGTAAGCAAGGCTTCCTTCCCATTTGAACTCTTATCAGCAAGAATCACTTAATTGGTGTAAGGTTCCCCTGCTGCCAGAGGGAAGCAGCTTCACCTTTAAATGACTGATGTGTGGCAAAATCTCCAGCAGAAAAATACAGCTGCCTGCCTTCAAGGATGAGGCTCAGGAGAGATTTAGCTTCCACCCCACAGCCAACTTTTAACTTACATGTTTTGGGAAATCTGCTACTTTGCCTCTCTCTGGGAGGAAAAATATTATCCATTATAATAGCTTATATAGGCCTCTCCAATTTACAAAGTACTTTCTTCACAACGACCTTAAAAGGTAGGAAGGGGATGTATTAATCTCCTTTTGCAGAGCAATAAACTATGACCCAGAGGTTAAATGACTTACCTTGGCGGGGTATGGGGTTAGCAAGTGACAGAGCTGGAGCTCCTAGCCTAGATCAGGAGACTTCCAATGCCCTCTTTCCCTACTCATACTATGGTGTTTCCTATGGTTGAATTATTAAGCTAACTTCCTGAGAATTCCGGGGTGTGCTCATTTTAAAGCAGTTGAGACTAACCCATGCCCTACCCCCAGCTGATGTTAGTTTGGTGCTGTGCACATGTATATCTAAGTTGATAAACACATTATCCATATTGCCCCAGAGTACCTCTCTCTGACTCGTGAGGGTCTAAATTCACTGTCTCAATTTCTCTCGATTTCTCTATCACCTCTCAAGAAACACCTACCCTGTATCTTTAACTGCCACAACCTTCGACCCACCAACCAAATGGAGAGAGCTGTGACTAGGTCCCAGAGTCCTGTGCTTAGCTCCTAACAAGTTAATACCTCTAGGGGGCTGAAGAGCCATCACATACCTGGGAGGGCCAAGCATGCCAGTGCCCCCAGAGGATTTGGGCATGATCTGCGAGGCTCTCTCATCCCTGCTGCTGGAGGTAAAGGGAAATTGAGTCATACAGGTGAGTTTCATATTCAAAGACTGATATGAACCTGGACACCTTTACTAAGCCCCTCCAACCTCTGAAAGACAGACCCCCAATAGGATCCTATTTGGCACATATAAAACTACACAGGTCACCCCAACAGGCAGGGAGAGCAGCAGAACCTGAACATTCCAAGTCTTTAAAAAAAAAGGTCTGTGGTGTCCTAGGTGAGGTAACTCGGTAGTGGTGGTTTCTCATTCTCAAGATGTTTAAAGCCATTAAGAGCTGCTTTTGTATTTTGTTGTTGTTTTCCTTTCAGGGAGGGGTAGGGGCCAGCTTGATTGTCTATATATACCTCTCTGAGCCCTTATGTGCCTGTACATTGAGAGTCATAGAGGAAGCTTCCTACCATGTTATGCCCCTACTCACCTCTTAAAAATCAGAGGAAAGGGCTATTGGAATATGGGAGAGGGAGGAAGGGCTGGGTCACTACCTTTGTTTTCCCCAAGTGCCTAAAAGCCACTAGGGCCTGGAGTCAGGAAGACCTGAGTTGATATCTGACCTTGAACCCTAAGCAAGTCACTGTAAGCTCTCTGTGCCTCAGTTTCTACAACTGTAAAACTGAGAAAATCAACCTTCTCAGTTTGTTGTGAGGCCCAGATGGGATAATATTGTAAGGTGGCTGGCACAGAGACAGTAGGGACTTAATTAGTGCTTTCTACCCCCCCCAACCCCCCCTCCCCAGGACAAAAGGTAGAGGAAGGGAATCAAGGCCCTATGTGGGGCCCGGCTTTACCCAGAGCTCCTGAAACTGAGTGCTGTGTCTCTTTCCAGGTGCCTCCGGTCTCCAGGGAGCCTTCCTCCTCTCATTCATCTTCACCTGCTCCCCCACCCCCACCCCAGGCAGGGTTCCGCGTTGCCAAGAACGCGGCCACGGTAACACGTACATCCGGTTCGCGCCTGGCTCCCCGGAAGTGGAATCAGCCAGGTCCAGGGCCTAGGGACGCCATTCCCCGCAACACCAGTCTATCCGGCACTTCTCTCTTCTCCCTACTCTGCGGGACGCCCCCAGGTCCCAGCTGAGCACAGCCTCAGCCCCTGCAGCCAGAAAGGGGGCCGGGGCCTCCAGGGCCTGAGTCCTGCCCCTGCTGCTGCCGCTCCCCAGCTGGGGCCGTGTCCTCCAGAAACACGAGGAAGGGCGCGCAGGGCCACCTCAGCGACTCACCAACCACGGCCAAGGCCTTCGGCTGCACCGCCAAGGAGCTGCAGCACCAGATGGAGCAGCGCACCAGCGAGGCCGTGGCCCAGCTCCTCAAGCCCTACGGGGTCGTG
>NW_020950319.1:0-8076 GCF_900497805.2 Vombatus ursinus | reverse complement strand
GCCCAGATCTGTTGTCTACTAGATGTGAGACCCAGTCAGTCTTCTCCGCACCTCAGTTTCCTCATCTGTAAAATGAGGGTAGTAATACTTTAAAGATCTTTATTGATACCTTTTGATCTTGCATCCTCTTCATTGCAAATATTTTCCTTCCTCCTCCTCAACCTAGAGAGCCATCCCTTTTAACAGGCAGCTAAATGGTATGGTCCATAAAGTGCATTGGAGTCAGGAAGACCTGAATTCAAATCCTGTTTCAGACCCTTATTAGCTGTGTGATCTTGGCCAAGTCAATTAACTTCTCTGCCACAGCTTCCTCATCTGGAATATAAGGATAATAACAGCACTGACCCCTCTGGATTATTGTAAGGATAAAATGAGGTAATATTTATAAAGTGTTTTGTACTGCATAAATACTAAGTATTTTGTTATGTCATGTCATGTTACATATTATGTTGTATTTTATATATCATGTATTATTCCATGAATATCTAACTCACTATCTGTGGTTAAGGATACCCTCATTCCCAACTTCTACCAAATGAATTATATTATTGTTATTAGTTAATTTTTTTAACAAATAATGGAAAAAGAGGAAAATAATTCATCAAAACTAACACATCAGGCATAACTGACAGTTTATGCAGGGGGCCACATACATAGTCCCCCACCTCTGCCAAGAAGGAGGGGCTTTTATTCTTTCTCTGAGGGCAAGCTCTGTCATTATACTTAGATTGCATTTGATTCTGTTTTGTTGTTTTTCACTTAAATGTTGTAGTTGTGTATACTGTTTTTCTGGTTCTACTTACTTTACTTTGCTTCATTTCATCCAGATCTTCTTATGCTTCTCTGTTTGTTTTCACATCAATCATTTCTTATGGCATAGTAATATGTAATAGTAACTTTTCTATTCCCTATCTCCTCGGGCTTGTCATAAAGAGACACATTTTGTAAAGTGCTCTGTAAACCTTAAAGAACTATACAGGGAGTAGGTATCATTTTATTAATCTCTTAACCACAGCTGGCCAACCACAGCCTAACTTTGGGTTGGTCCCATTTCCCATTCCAGACTAGTTGGTCAATGATGCTTATTAACCTTGAGCATCAGGATTTGCCCTCTGACATTTTGTGGTCCTAAACTACCTCCCATCTCCTGATTATTATATATTCCCAAATCCAAGTATATTTTTGTGTATAGGTTTATTTGTAAGAAGAAAAAAAATCCATAAACAATACAAATCGGTACAAGGAATCACAGTGCATAAAAAAATCTGACCACTGCTCCAGCTCATGAAATGTACCCTAATTATAACAGCTAATATTTATATAGCCCAAGGGTAGGGAACCTGCAGCCTTAAGGCTACATGTGGCCCTCAGGGTCTTCAAGTGTGGCCCTTTGACTGAATCCAAACTTCACAAAACAAATCCTTCTATTAAGGTACTTTGACTGAATCCAGACTTCACAGAACAAATCCCCTAAAGGGGCCAACATGATAGACCAGAGGAAGGGTTCTGTTCCTTGATGAGCAGGTGGGTATTCTAGATCTGTGCTAAGCTTGGAATCTGAATCCTACTTGCCTCTTAACACTTCCTAGCTATGTGAGTATAGGCATTGCATTTAATTTCTCTAAGCCTCAGTTTACTCATTCATAGAATGGGGATAGGATGCCTATGGTACCTGCTTCATAGGGTTGTTGTAAGTCTCGAAGAAGAAAATATCTGTAAAGCATTCAACTAAAGCATTATGCAAATGTTTTATTATTTGGGGGACTTGGAGAATAAGGGCTGTGGAGAACTGGGTACCCACCACAACCATCACCACCACCACCATCTTCCTCTTTCCTCCTTTGGTAAGGAGTGGCTGAGCAGATCTGACTCCTTATTGGTACCTAGTATGTAGTGGCTACTTAATAAATGCTTGTTGAATAGAATTGTCCAGTAGTTCCCTAAGCACTGGCAGAAGATGGCAATCACAAAATCTAAGAGCTGGGAAGAGAACTTGAAATTTTGAATGGGAAGGAATCTTCCAGAGCATTCAATCTATACTGCTCCCTACCCCCATCATTCTAGCAGAAGAAACTGAGGCCAAGGGTGAGGAAATCAAGCAAACACTTATGAAATGCCTACTATGGTTCCAGGTGCAGTGCTAGATGATGAAGATACAAAGACAAAAATGAAACAATTCCTGCTCTCAAGGAGCTTACATTTAGTCAGAGGAGAAAAAAGTATATGTATATAAAATTACTTGTCTGAGATCATAGTTCATTTTGCAGGGCCAGGACTCAAACCCTGATCTCCTAACTCCCAGATTGGTGCTTTAATTCATTGTACTTTGCTATGCATAGCATGAGTAGTTTAGGGTCAAATACTGGCAGCCCATTGCACTAGGAGTCCTAGGAGCACAAGTAAACAATGAAATAAGCATTTACATACACTGTGCTGGGCACTGTGCTAAGCACTTTACAAATATTTATCTCATTTCAGCCTTACAGGGAGGTAAGTACTATTATTATTCCCATTTTACAGATAAGAAAACTGAGACAGGTAGAAGTTGTATGTTGCCCAGCTAATAAGTGTCTGAGGCTGGATTTAAACTCAGGTCTTCCAGACTCCAGGCCCAGCATTCTATCCACTAAGCCACCCATTGGCCTCCAAAAGTGCTACATAGGTCTGACCTATTTGTAGGGTGCTGGTGTTCCTGGCTTTCATTTTTTTTGGGGGGGGGATTCCTACTGGTTCAATGTCTGAAGTATTCAAGATGAGTCTTAAAACTAATAAAGAATGCCCTCCCTATGTCAGTCAGTCAATAAACATTTATTAAGCACCTACTATGTGCCAGGCATTGTGCTAAGCACTGGGGTTATGTATGAGGGACAGCCAGTGAAAACATCTTCCTCTCTACTCTCTAGTTATTACTGCCTATTCTAGTGCCTACTCCCCATTTTTATCCCTTACCACACTACCCATTCCATTTAACTAGTCTTTTTGCTTACTGTCTCTCAGGTCTTTTAATGCATCTGAAACGTCCACTGATGCTCTATCTTTCTAATAGTGTACAGATCTGATCATGTCACTCTTCTGCTCAAACATATTCACTGCCTCTCTCTTGCCTACAGGATAAAATACAAAGTCTACCCCTCCATAGTCTGACTCCAATCTGACTTTTAAGGCTTCTTTCACATTATTTCTCTTTATGTATTCTGTGTACCAGTCCAGCTAGGCTACTCTATTCCCCATTCTCATTCTGAATGGCCTCAAACACACCAAAAGTATATACTCTAGAATTTGTCGATTTTTCAAGCCCCCTCCCCTTTCAGGTGCTCCCTCTTCCATGAAGCCTTCCTTGTTCCCATGAAAATAAAATGGATTTCTCTCTCAAATTTTCCTAGAGCACTTTGTCTAAACCTCTCCTTTGCCAGTACCATGTTCTACCTTCTATAATGCCCATTTTTGTGTGTATTGTGCCCTATTAGATTTGTATTAGTTTTGATGACAAAGAGCTAGTCTTTTTTCCATCTAGTCTCTATCTTTTCTCCACCTGAACAAATTTTTAGCCTGTCTCTGTCTCTGATTCTTCCTCAAGGTGGGGGATTAAGGGGGTGGGCAGTAGGGGAGAGAAAGGCTGGAAGGAGGAGTAACTTCAGTAGAACAATAGTCCCCTGGTTTTCAGAGTTTCATGTTCCCTTTTAAGTCTTTTTTTTTTTTTTGGCTAGGCAATGGGGTTAAGTGACTTGCCCAGGGTCACACAGCTAGTAAGTGTTATGTGTCTGAGGCCGGATTTGAACTCGGGTCCTCCTAAACCCAGGGCCGGTGCTCTATCCACTGCACCACCTAGCTGCCCCCATGCTCCCTTTTAAAGAATGCTTTTCTTCTATGCCCCTAGTGATAGTATTGAGGTCAGATTTTGGGAGAGTGGTTTGGGTGTGAAAGAATTCACTTAGACCATAAGGTTCAGGTGTGAAAGCATTCATTTAAACCTTCTCTGCAGCCATTCATTGGGAGCTTTATTTAACATGTAAGTAGCACGGGCCTCCTTAGCAAGAAAGCTAAGTGAGACCTCGATATTTGGGAGAGTTATGCTTATATAGACAGGACAAGAAAGGATTTTATGACATAGGATGAAGGAGACAAAGGGAATTCTTTATGGTTTAAGGATTTAAGGACAGGGCATGAGGACACTGGTTAAAAATTAAAGGAAAGGGGGAGCACAAGATAAGAGACACAAAAGCAATTCTTTTGGTACAGGTTCAAGATAAGGGGGAAAGGACTTTAGGATGCCCTCAAGTTACAGAATAAGCTAAAGGGCTTCACAAAGTACTGGGAAATCAACCCTTAATATTCTGCTTAACCCTTAGGGCACCGTTGGCATCCATATCAATCAATTTTTCACAATTAGGGCAAGAGTTTTGGGAGAAGATGGTGAGGTAGACCCTTCCCCAGTTCCTGGCTCAAAGTCCTCTCCACTTAAAGACTCTTGGGATTTGGTGCAGGAAAGAATTCATTTCAAGTCAACAAACATTTATTAAGCATGTGTGCTGAATGCTGGGGAGATTAAAAAAAATTCAGGTAAAATTGGGCCTTAGCATTTTTGAACCTTATTTTTCTGTGTGTGTGTGTGTGTGTGTGTGTGTGTGTAAAAACAGACACATAATTAAAATACTTAATTATGTACACAATAAGTGCATTTGAGAGTTCAAAACAACAAATACATAGTAATGCACAATTATACACAAAGCCTAGTATGGCGAGAGGCCCTGGAGCATCAGGCTTACAACAAAGGAGGGAGCCTGTAGAATTGGGATTTTAATTGGATGGGTAGGCTTTCTACTGAAGGGATGGGGGAAGGCCATTCTGGGTGTGGAGAATTGGGTGGACAAATTCATTTCAATTCTACAAGTATTTATTATGCATCTACTTTGGGTGTGTTACTAAGCCTGACACTGAGGATACAAAGAAAAGAAATGAAAGTCCCTGGCCTCAGAGAGTTTCCATTCTCCTGAAAGGTAAGGAGTGTGGGAAACCATGGGGAGTTTTCCTGGCTCAGGGAATGAGTGTTAGGAAGAGAAGGGGAATTTCTTCCTAATGAATAAGGTTGCACTGAGCCTGGGACATAAGATTCCTGAGCCCAGTGCTGCAAAACAAACTGGCGTGGACCTCATTTAGGTTTGGATCCCTGAGGGCCTCCATTGCCCAGTCTCAAAGCTGTAGCCACCTAGTATAGGAAAGGCCAGTCTCCTAAAGGGTAGTTGCCCCAGGGCTAGTTAGCTGACTGGTTTGCCTTTGGGGTTCAGAGCCTTTCCTCATCCCATTTCACAGCCACCTGAAAGGCATGAGGCCCACTTGCTGGCCTCCTCCTCTTCCCTTCCTCCCTATTATTTTCACCACATCAGCTGGAAGGTTTCCCCCCCCCCCCAGGATCTTTCCTTTCCTGACGCCCAATTACTTCCTCAGTGTCACCTCCCAAGATCCTGTTCCTTGCTGATTTGCTGCTGGAGGATCAGATTTAGCTATAAAAGAAAGAGGAGAAAAAGGTTGGGGTGCCGGGGAAGGAAGGGATAGTAATTGTGGGGAGGTGGGGAGGATGGGGAAAGGGAAGGAGGAGAGAAGCTATCTCATCACCTTGTTTGCTCGCCCTGAGCTCCCTCCCTGGAGTCCTCACTGCAGGCAAATCTCGTGTTGATGGGATGAGCTGGGCAAGGCCATGATACATCATTTCCTTGTAGAAGCTGCTGCTCAAGGGTGTCATCTTGACATTGTGCCCCTGAACCCAGCTGCTAGCTGCCATTGGAATGTCAGCTGATTGTTGTTGAGTTGGAGAGCAATCCCTGGGGGCCATACCCTATGATCGATATTAGGAAGTGGCTTGCTGGCTACTTTGTGTGTATATACACAAATACATGTATATATACACATATGTATGCATATATTAAATATATACACACACATACATATTTGTATCTACTTATGTCCTTTCCCACATAGAACTGAAGTTCCTTCATGAAAAGAGTTGATTTCTTATATTGGGCAGCTGGATGGTATGGTGGATAGAGGTTTCACCTGTAGACAGGAAGACCTGAGTTCAAATGTGAGCTCAGATACCTAGTAACTGTGTGACCTTGGACAAGCCATTTTTGTCTGTCATAGTTTCCTCATCTGTAAAATGGGGATAATAATAGCACCTTCCTCCTAGGGTTGTTCTGAGGATAAAAACAACATAATCTATGAGAAGCTCTTTGCTAACATGGAGCTGCTTATTTTTGGGTAAGTCAACAAGAATGTTCCCCAAAGCCTAGGGTTGAAAGTAATACAGTGCCTAAGGGGCACCATTGCTTCATGCCAAGTCTGCCTTAAGCCCCCAGTGCTTCTCTGAGCAAACCTTATTCTTAATCTTCTCAGATACCAGTAATCAACAAAAGCTTTTTAGGATCTTTGCCCCCTCTATTGCTTATACACCACCTCTCCCCCTTCTCCTGATAGGTGTAATAATAATAACAACAATAATGATAATAATAATAATAACAGCTGACATTTAAATTGTGCCTCAAAGTCATAAAAACAATTTAGATTTATCTCATGGGAGCTTCAAAATAGCTCTTTTGAGAGTAGGGACTAGAAATGTTGTTATCCCCATTTTACAGATGACAAAACTGAGGCTGAGAGATTAGATGACTTGCCCATTTGTCTGATAGTTAGTAAATATCAGAGGCAGGATTTGATGACAGGTTTCTCTGATTCCATGCTGTTCATCAAATAATTCTACCTTGGTAAAAGTGTTTGTTGTTTTTCAGTCGTGTTTGACTCTTCATGACCCCATTTGGGGTTTTCTTGGCGTAGATAGTGGACTGTTTTACCATTTCCTTCTGCAGCTCATTTGACAGATAAGGGAACTGAGGCAAACAGGGTGAAGTGACTTGCCTATTAAGTGTCTGAGGCTGGATTTGAACTCAGGAAGATGAGTCTTCCTGACTCCAGGCTGGGTATGCTATCCACTTTGCCACCTTTTTTGTATAATCTCTCTGGGATATAGCCCTAGAAATGCTATTGCTGGATCAAAGGGTATGCACATTTTTATAGCCCTTTGGGCATAGTTCCAAATTGCTCTCCAAAATGGTTGGATCATTTCACAACTCCACCAACAATGCATTAGTGTTCCAATTTTCCCACATCTTCTCCAACATTTATCAATTTCTTGTTGTGTCATCTTGGCCAATCTGATAGGTGTGATATGGTACCTCAGAGTTGTTTTGATTTGCATTTCTCTAATCAATAGTGATTTAGAGCATGTGACTATAGATGGCTTTAATTTCTTCATCTGAGAGCTGCCTGTTCAGATCCGTCAAATATTTTTACAAAAATAACGAATAGTCCAAAAAACCCATTGGGAACTTGTATTCTCTATGTTATTCAGTAATTATGTTTATGATCTCATTTTGCAGATAACAAATTATAGTTTGTGTCATGGTTCTTACAAAATGGTTTCCTGTCAGCAACTTTGTAAGGAGATGACAGGGTAAGAAGTATAATTCCCATTCTCTAGTTAGGAAAGGCCTAGAGAACTGAAGGTTATTTGCCTCAGATTACACTTAAAAAGTGACAGTGCTAGTATTAGAATCAAGACTAAGTGCTACTATTAGAATCAAGACCAAGGCTTTAAGCTCAGTATTCTTTCCATATCCTCCACTACTTGGGGATCTTGAGATGACAAATGTGGTCTTTTGAGGCAAATACTTTAAAAGTTTCCTTTGTAGTGTAAAATGTTCATTATTAGTAATGAACCCAAGCATTTCCATTTTTTAAACACTCATCCTCACTTCCACCTCTTTAGAATCTACTGCATCTTTCAAGATTCAGCTCCAAGACAACCTTCTGCAGGAGGTCTTATGTATTTCCCCCAGCTTCCAGTGCCTTCCCCTTAGAGACAAACTTCTGCCAGCTCTGTATGTATCCTGTATGTGCTGAATTATTTACATGTCCTCTCTCCCACTAGAAGGTAAGCTCCTTCTGGGCACAGACTGTTTTTGCTTCTATTTGGGTCCCCTAGTACTTGGGATTTCCTAGCACATAGTAAGCACTTAATAAATG
>NW_020950318.1:0-8076 GCF_900497805.2 Vombatus ursinus | reverse complement strand
GCCCAGATCTGTTGTCTACTAGATGTGAGACCCAGTCAGTCTTCTCCACACCTCAGTTTCCTCATCTGTAAAATGAGGGTAGTAATACTTTAAAGATCTTTATTGATACCTTTTGATCTTGCATCCTCTTCATTGCAAATATTTTCCTTCCTCCTCCTCAACCTAGAGAGCCATCCCTTTTAACAGGCAGCTAAATGGTATGGTCCATAAAGTGCATTGGAGTCAGGAAGACCTGAATTCAAATCCTGTTTCAGACCCTTATTAGCTGTGTGATCTTGGCCAAGTCAATTAACTTCTCTGCCACAGCTTCCTCATCTGGAATATAAGGATAATAACAGCACTGACCCCTCTGGATTATTGTAAGGATAAAATGAGGTAATATTTATAAAGTGTTTTGTACTGCATAAATACTAAGTATTTTGTTATGTCATGTCATGTTACATATTATGTTGTATTTTATATATCATGTATTATTCCATGAATATCTAACTCACTATCTGTGGTTAAGGATACCCTCATTCCCAACTTCTACCAAATGAATTATATTATTGTTATTAGTTAATTTTTTTAACAAATAATGGAAAAAGAGGAAAATAATTCATCAAAACTAACACATCAGGCATAACTGACAGTTTATGCAGGGGGCCACATACATAGTCCCCCACCTCTGCCAAGAAGGAGGGGCTTTTATTCTTTCTCTGAGGGCAAGCTCTGTCATTATACTTAGATTGCATTTGATTCTGTTTTGTTGTTTTTCACTTAAATGTTGTAGTTGTGTATACTGTTTTTCTGGTTCTACTTACTTTACTTTGCTTCATTTCATCCAGATCTTCTTATGCTTCTCTGTTTGTTTTCACATCAATCATTTCTTATGGCATAGTAATATGTAATAGTAACTTTTCTATTCCCTATCTCCTCGGGCTTGTCATAAAGAGACACATTTTGTAAAGTGCTCTGTAAACCTTAAAGAACTATACAGGGAGTAGGTATCATTTTATTAATCTCTTAACCACAGCTGGCCAACCACAGCCTAACTTTGGGTTGGTCCCATTTCCCATTCCAGACTAGTTGGTCAATGATGCTTATTAACCTTGAGCATCAGGATTTGCCCTCTGACATTTTGTGGTCCTAAACTACCTCCCATCTCCTGATTATTATATATTCCCAAATCCAAGTATATTTTTGTGTATAGGTTTATTTGTAAGAAGAAAAAAAATCCATAAACAATACAAATCGGTACAAGGAATCACAGTGCATAAAAAAATCTGACCACTGCTCCAGCTCATGAAATGTACCCTAATTATAACAGCTAATATTTATATAGCCCAAGGGTAGGGAACCTGCAGCCTTAAGGCTACATGTGGCCCTCAGGGTCTTCAAGTGTGGCCCTTTGACTGAATCCAAACTTCACAAAACAAATCCTTCTATTAAGGTACTTTGACTGAATCCAGACTTCACAGAACAAATCCCCTAAAGGGGCCAACATGATAGACCAGAGGAAGGGTTCTGTTCCTTGATGAGCAGGTGGGTATTCTAGATCTGTGCTAAGCTTGGAATCTGAATCCTACTTGCCTCTTAACACTTCCTAGCTATGTGAGTATAGGCATTGCATTTAATTTCTCTAAGCCTCAGTTTACTCATTCATAGAATGGGGATAGGATGCCTATGGTACCTGCTTCATAGGGTTGTTGTAAGTCTCGAAGAAGAAAATATCTGTAAAGCATTCAACTAAAGCATTATGCAAATGTTTTATTATTTGGGGGACTTGGAGAATAAGGGCTGTGGAGAACTGGGTACCCACCACAACCATCACCACCACCACCATCTTCCTCTTTCCTCCTTTGGTAAGGAGTGGCTGAGCAGATCTGACTCCTTATTGGTACCTAGTATGTAGTGGCTACTTAATAAATGCTTGTTGAATAGAATTGTCCAGTAGTTCCCTAAGCACTGGCAGAAGATGGCAATCACAAAATCTAAGAGCTGGGAAGAGAACTTGAAATTTTGAATGGGAAGGAATCTTCCAGAGCATTCAATCTATACTGCTCCCTACCCCCATCATTCTAGCAGAAGAAACTGAGGCCAAGGGTGAGGAAATCAAGCAAACACTTATGAAATGCCTACTATGGTTCCAGGTGCAGTGCTAGATGATGAAGATACAAAGACAAAAATGAAACAATTCCTGCTCTCAAGGAGCTTACATTTAGTCAGAGGAGAAAAAAGTATATGTATATAAAATTACTTGTCTGAGATCATAGTTCATTTTGCAGGGCCAGGACTCAAACCCTGATCTCCTAACTCCCAGATTGGTGCTTTAATTCATTGTACTTTGCTATGCATAGCATGAGTAGTTTAGGGTCAAATACTGGCAGCCCATTGCACTAGGAGTCCTAGGAGCACAAGTAAACAATGAAATAAGCATTTACATACACTGTGCTGGGCACTGTGCTAAGCACTTTACAAATATTTATCTCATTTCAGCCTTACAGGGAGGTAAGTACTATTATTATTCCCATTTTACAGATAAGAAAACTGAGACAGGTAGAAGTTGTATGTTGCCCAGCTAATAAGTGTCTGAGGCTGGATTTAAACTCAGGTCTTCCAGACTCCAGGCCCAGCATTCTATCCACTAAGCCACCCATTGGCCTCCAAAAGTGCTACATAGGTCTGACCTATTTGTAGGGTGCTGGTGTTCCTGGCTTTCATTTTTTTTGGGGGGGGGATTCCTACTGGTTCAATGTCTGAAGTATTCAAGATGAGTCTTAAAACTAATAAAGAATGCCCTCCCTATGTCAGTCAGTCAATAAACATTTATTAAGCACCTACTATGTGCCAGGCATTGTGCTAAGCACTGGGGTTATGTATGAGGGACAGCCAGTGAAAACATCTTCCTCTCTACTCTCTAGTTATTACTGCCTATTCTAGTGCCTACTCCCCATTTTTATCCCTTACCACACTACCCATTCCATTTAACTAGTCTTTTTGCTTACTGTCTCTCAGGTCTTTTAATGCATCTGAAACGTCCACTGATGCTCTATCTTTCTAATAGTGTACAGATCTGATCATGTCACTCTTCTGCTCAAACATATTCACTGCCTCTCTCTTGCCTACAGGATAAAATACAAAGTCTACCCCTCCATAGTCTGACTCCAATCTGACTTTTAAGGCTTCTTTCACATTATTTCTCTTTATGTATTCTGTGTACCAGTCCAGCTAGGCTACTCTATTCCCCATTCTCATTCTGAATGGCCTCAAACACACCAAAAGTATATACTCTAGAATTTGTCGATTTTTCAAGCCCCCTCCCCTTTCAGGTGCTCCCTCTTCCATGAAGCCTTCCTTGTTCCCATGAAAATAAAATGGATTTCTCTCTCAAATTTTCCTAGAGCACTTTGTCTAAACCTCTCCTTTGCCAGTACCATGTTCTACCTTCTATAATGCCCATTTTTGTGTGTATTGTGCCCTATTAGATTTGTATTAGTTTTGATGACAAAGAGCTAGTCTTTTTTCCATCTAGTCTCTATCTTTTCTCCACCTGAACAAATTTTTAGCCTGTCTCTGTCTCTGATTCTTCCTCAAGGTGGGGGATTAAGGGGGTGGGCAGTAGGGGAGAGAAAGGCTGGAAGGAGGAGTAACTTCAGTAGAACAATAGTCCCCTGGTTTTCAGAGTTTCATGTTCCCTTTTAAGTCTTTTTTTTTTTTTTGGCTAGGCAATGGGGTTAAGTGACTTGCCCAGGGTCACACAGCTAGTAAGTGTTATGTGTCTGAGGCCGGATTTGAACTCGGGTCCTCCTAAACCCAGGGCCGGTGCTCTATCCACTGCACCACCTAGCTGCCCCCATGCTCCCTTTTAAAGAATGCTTTTCTTCTATGCCCCTAGTGATAGTATTGAGGTCAGATTTTGGGAGAGTGGTTTGGGTGTGAAAGAATTCACTTAGACCATAAGGTTCAGGTGTGAAAGCATTCATTTAAACCTTCTCTGCAGCCATTCATTGGGAGCTTTATTTAACATGTAAGTAGCACGGGCCTCCTTAGCAAGAAAGCTAAGTGAGACCTCGATATTTGGGAGAGTTATGCTTATATAGACAGGACAAGAAAGGATTTTATGACATAGGATGAAGGAGACAAAGGGAATTCTTTATGGTTTAAGGATTTAAGGACAGGGCATGAGGACACTGGTTAAAAATTAAAGGAAAGGGGGAGCACAAGATAAGAGACACAAAAGCAATTCTTTTGGTACAGGTTCAAGATAAGGGGGAAAGGACTTTAGGATGCCCTCAAGTTACAGAATAAGCTAAAGGGCTTCACAAAGTACTGGGAAATCAACCCTTAATATTCTGCTTAACCCTTAGGGCACCGTTGGCATCCATATCAATCAATTTTTCACAATTAGGGCAAGAGTTTTGGGAGAAGATGGTGAGGTAGACCCTTCCCCAGTTCCTGGCTCAAAGTCCTCTCCACTTAAAGACTCTTGGGATTTGGTGCAGGAAAGAATTCATTTCAAGTCAACAAACATTTATTAAGCATGTGTGCTGAATGCTGGGGAGATTAAAAAAAATTCAGGTAAAATTGGGCCTTAGCATTTTTGAACCTTATTTTTCTGTGTGTGTGTGTGTGTGTGTGTGTGTGTGTAAAAACAGACACATAATTAAAATACTTAATTATGTACACAATAAGTGCATTTGAGAGTTCAAAACAACAAATACATAGTAATGCACAATTATACACAAAGCCTAGTATGGCGAGAGGCCCTGGAGCATCAGGCTTACAACAAAGGAGGGAGCCTGTAGAATTGGGATTTTAATTGGATGGGTAGGCTTTCTACTGAAGGGATGGGGGAAGGCCATTCTGGGTGTGGAGAATTGGGTGGACAAATTCATTTCAATTCTACAAGTATTTATTATGCATCTACTTTGGGTGTGTTACTAAGCCTGACACTGAGGATACAAAGAAAAGAAATGAAAGTCCCTGGCCTCAGAGAGTTTCCATTCTCCTGAAAGGTAAGGAGTGTGGGAAACCATGGGGAGTTTTCCTGGCTCAGGGAATGAGTGTTAGGAAGAGAAGGGGAATTTCTTCCTAATGAATAAGGTTGCACTGAGCCTGGGACATAAGATTCCTGAGCCCAGTGCTGCAAAACAAACTGGCGTGGACCTCATTTAGGTTTGGATCCCTGAGGGCCTCCATTGCCCAGTCTCAAAGTGGTAGCCACCTAGTATAGGAAAGGCCAGTCTCCTAAAGGGTAGTTGCCCCAGGGCTAGTTAGCTGACTGGTTTGCCTTTGGGGTTCAGAGCCTTTCCTCATCCCATTTCACAGCCACCTGAAAGGCATGAGGCCCACTTGCTGGCCTCCTCCTCTTCCCTTCCTCCCTATTATTTTCACCACATCAGCTGGAAGGTTTCCCCCCCCCCCCAGGATCTTTCCTTTCCTGACGCCCAATTACTTCCTCAGTGTCACCTCCCAAGATCCTGTTCCTTGCTGATTTGCTGCTGGAGGATCAGATTTAGCTATAAAAGAAAGAGGAGAAAAAGGTTGGGGTGCCGGGGAAGGAAGGGATAGTAATTGTGGGGAGGTGGGGAGGATGGGGAAAGGGAAGGAGGAGAGAAGCTATCTCATCACCTTGTTTGCTCGCCCTGAGCTCCCTCCCTGGAGTCCTCACTGCAGGCAAATCTCGTGTTAATGGGATGAGCTGGGCAAGGCCATGATACATCATTTCCTTGTAGAAGCTGCTGCTCAAGGGTGTCATCTTGACATTGTGCCCCTGAACCCAGCTGCTAGCTGCCATTGGAATGTCAGCTGATTGTTGTTGAGTTGGAGAGCAATCCCTGGGGGCCATACCCTATGATCGATATTAGGAAGTGGCTTGCTGGCTACTTTGTGTGTATATACACAAATACATGTATATATACACATATGTATGCATATATTAAATATATACACACACATACATATTTGTATCTACTTATGTCCTTTCCCACATAGAACTGAAGTTCCTTCATGAAAAGAGTTGATTTCTTATATTGGGCAGCTGGATGGTATGGTGGATAGAGGTTTCACCTGTAGACAGGAAGACCTGAGTTCAAATGTGAGCTCAGATACCTAGTAACTGTGTGACCTTGGAGAAGCCATTTTTGTCTGTCATAGTTTCCTCATCTGTAAAATGGGGATAATAATAGCACCTTCCTCCTAGGGTTGTTCTGAGGATAAAAACAACATAATCTATGAGAAGCTCTTTGCTAACATGGAGCTGCTTATTTTTGGGTAAGTCAACAAGAATGTTCCCCAAAGCCTAGGGTTGAAAGTAATACAGTGCCTAAGGGGCACCATTGCTTCATGCCAAGTCTGCCTTAAGCCCCCAGTGCTTCTCTGAGCAAACCTTATTCTTAATCTTCTCAGATACCAGTAATCAACAAAAGCTTTTTAGGATCTTTGCCCCCTCTATTGCTTATACACCACCTCTCCCCCTTCTCCTGATAGGTGTAATAATAATAACAACAATAATGATAATAATAATAATAACAGCTGACATTTAAATTGTGCCTCAAAGTCATAAAAACAATTTAGATTTATCTCATGGGAGCTTCAAAATAGCTCTTTTGAGAGTAGGGACTAGAAATGTTGTTATCCCCATTTTACAGATGACAAAACTGAGGCTGAGAGATTAGATGACTTGCCCATTTGTCTGATAGTTAGTAAATATCAGAGGCAGGATTTGATGACAGGTTTCTCTGATTCCATGCTGTTCATCAAATAATTCTACCTTGGTAAAAGTGTTTGTTGTTTTTCAGTCGTGTTTGACTCTTCATGACCCCATTTGGGGTTTTCTTGGCGTAGATAGTGGACTGTTTTACCATTTCCTTCTGCAGCTCATTTGACAGATAAGGGAACTGAGGCAAACAGGGTGAAGTGACTTGCCTATTAAGTGTCTGAGGCTGGATTTGAACTCAGGAAGATGAGTCTTCCTGACTCCAGGCTGGGTATGCTATCCACTTTGCCACCTTTTTTGTATAATCTCTCTGGGATATAGCCCTAGAAATGCTATTGCTGGATCAAAGGGTATGCACATTTTTATAGCCCTTTGGGCATAGTTCCAAATTGCTCTCCAAAATGGTTGGATCATTTCACAACTCCACCAACAATGCATTAGTGTTCCAATTTTCCCACATCTTCTCCAACATTTATCAATTTCTTGTTGTGTCATCTTGGCCAATCTGATAGGTGTGATATGGTACCTCAGAGTTGTTTTGATTTGCATTTCTCTAATCAATAGTGATTTAGAGCATGTGACTATAGATGGCTTTAATTTCTTCATCTGAGAGCTGCCTGTTCAGATCCGTCAAATATTTTTACAAAAATAACGAATAGTCCAAAAAACCCATTGGGAACTTGTATTCTCTATGTTATTCAGTAATTATGTTTATGATCTCATTTTGCAGATAACAAATTATAGTTTGTGTCATGGTTCTTACAAAATGGTTTCCTGTCAGCAACTTTGTAAGGAGATGACAGGGTAAGAAGTATAATTCCCATTCTCTAGTTAGGAAAGGCCTAGAGAACTGAAGGTTATTTGCCTCAGATTACACTTAAAAAGTGACAGTGCTAGTATTAGAATCAAGACTAAGTGCTACTATTAGAATCAAGACCAAGGCTTTAAGCTCAGTATTCTTTCCATATCCTCCACTACTTGGGGATCTTGAGATGACAAATGTGGTCTTTTGAGGCAAATACTTTAAAAGTTTCCTTTGTAGTGTAAAATGTTCATTATTAGTAATGAACCCAAGCATTTCCATTTTTTAAACACTCATCCTCACTTCCACCTCTTTAGAATCTACTGCATCTTTCAAGATTCAGCTCCAAGACAACCTTCTGCAGGAGGTCTTATGTATTTCCCCCAGCTTCCAGTGCCTTCCCCTTAGAGACAAACTTCTGCCAGCTCTGTATGTATCCTGTATGTGCTGAATTATTTACATGTCCTCTCTCCCACTAGAAGGTAAGCTCCTTCTGGGCACAGACTGTTTTTGCTTCTATTTGGGTCCCCTAGTACTTGGGATTTCCTAGCACATAGTAAGCACTTAATAAATG
>NW_020950317.1:0-5689 GCF_900497805.2 Vombatus ursinus | reverse complement strand
GAATTGAGTCTGAGGCTTTTATAACAAATGACCCAGGAAAACATTTTAAGATTTTATGTAACAATCTCCAATCACAATAACCAATATCTTTACCATAGTCAAAATTTATGCAAGGCCAGATTTAATAAAGCCCTCCTACAGGTTTATCCTGAGAGGTAGATGGCCTTTTATAACTCTACTGGTTTTTAAATCAAACTACAAAATTTTCATTTTCAATTTTTCTACCCAAAACAGAATCAAATTTCCTCACATTTTTTAAAAACTCCTTGAAGCTGGCAAAATCACTCAGAACAAACATCCAAAGATGGGGAACTTAGAGCACATGGGCTCACCTCAGAACCCACCCCCACCCACTCTCAAACTATATATATAATTTTTCTTTTTCTTCTTTCTCCCTACCTGTCACATTTTCACTCAAAACCTTGACTCCTCTCTCCTACTCCCTCAAACACATTACCCCGACTGATGGGGTTGGAATCTGAGCCCCAGAAAGGAAAAACTCTGGCCCTGATGGGGTTGGAATCTGAGCCCTAGGAAGGAAAAACTCTGGCCCCAGACCATTTCCCACCCTTGGTAATTCTATTACCTCATGGACTCTGTACTTTGCCACATGGCCAAATCTCTGGTGGCTATAGTCCCATCAACTGGCCTTTTCATTGTGGCTACACCCAGTCTCCCTTCCATTGTCTTGCCTCCCTATGGCCTCAGGCCATTTCTCACCCTTGGTCCCACCTAGGCTCCATTTCCCACCTTTGGTAATTCTATTACCTCATGGACTACTTGGCCACTCTCCCATGGTCATTCTATATATAAGGTCCATCTTGTCTCCATTAAGAGGCTCGGATTTTCACAATCTAGCCAATAGCCCATAGATGCTCAGACTCCTTAAGAGTCTAGCTAATATGGCGAATCTTCAATAAACTTTGTTTTTGGCCGCAAGAAGGCTTGGGTCAAGTTCTTTCGGGCAGGACCCGGGTGTCGTGATTTTGGGGTGCCAGGACCCCTAACCTTTAGACCGCATCACGACCACCTCCAATTTACTTCACATTCCAATTTTAAAAATTACACTCACCTCGCTTCAGGTCTGCCTCTTCTCACCCTGTTAAAATCTGAAGGGAGGTAAGAATTGCAAATCCAGAGAACTGCATTCCCTCACTCTTTCCACAAACAGCTTTTATAATGTTAATGTACAAAAGACAGAAAAACTTTCTAGCTCTTTTTTACCCAACTTTTTCTTCTCTTTCTTTCTTTCTGGAATCCCAACAGGGCTAGTATTGGGTTCCAGGAAAAAGGCTTAATCTTCCACTGAAAGCCTAAATTGGGAGTTCTTTTCCCAATGTTCTCTCTCCACTGCATTTAAAAACACTTTAAATATTTACAAACATACAGACAGACAACTTTGACAAAACAAAGTGGGCACAATTCTCATTTTACCTGTCAAAAGAACGCCAGCACTGATCATTTTTCCACACCTGGAGGAGTGTTCTCAGAGGACTTCTCCCCTCTTTTTCTAGTTGGCACTTCCTCCCTCCTACATCCTTCCCTAGGATTTCTTGTAAATACCTAACTTGGTGCTTATCTCCCTTTTCACCAGACCTCCCATATGGATCTTCTCCACACTCCCGGTAGTCCTGATATTTACTCAATCTTAGGATGTTCCCCCACTGACAAGGCAGTACTTCATAGTCCAAGTTTTCCCCACCTTGCTTCCCATGCGAACTTACACAGTGGCCATGGCTTTAATCCTTTTGTCTTTTAAGTTCCTGGTTCATCCATGGCTTCACTCATTAACTTAGTCCTCAGATTTTAAACTGTCCATGAGCTGGGACGCCCCCCCACCCCCACCCCCGAACTACACGGGATCATTGAATTCCCATTCCTCAGTGGTTGTTCCTTCCTCAGGAGGGTCATGTATCCTGGACAAGCCCCCAATCTTTATCCATATCAATATCAAAAATTCCATGAAGCCATTGTTGAATCAGGAAGAAGCTTTGTTAACAACCTGGGAAGGCTGGGCATCCTGCATGTGTGAAAGCACACATGTGAAAGCACATGTATTGACAAATGCACATCTTTTTATTCCCTATTCCCCATTTGAATTTCCTTCCCATTTCCCCATTCATTGGGTACTACAGAGGTTATAGCCTATCCGAAGTGCCTAATTCCACCCCCCATGAGTCTCTGCTCCTAATTACATCTTTTACTCCCCACAATTCTGCGACCCGACCCTTATTTGGGAACACCCCTTTTTATGTTAACTTCAGAACTGGTTTTCTGCAGATTAGTCTTTTCACCACCAAGAGTGTTTTCTTATTCTAATATAACTCCCTTTTGTTCAACTTCCACCTAGCCCCGAGACTGCATTCCTTAAGGTTTCCACTTGGCTTTTTGTGGAAATAATAAAAATAATAATGATAAACTATTTCTCTGACTCCAACCTCTGATGCAGAAGCAACATCCATATATCCCACAGTTCCTTCCCAATAGAAAATTCTTCCTCCACTCTAGACTGTACTAATAGGGCTTTGAGCATCTCTTTATGCAGTTAGCACACACTACATTCCCTATAATGATATATCCATGTACTTGCTAATTTTTGTGGACTCATTACTCTGTCTTAAGTTATGCCAGCTAGGAAGATGCCAGAGAAGGGAATAATGGAAATCTCAGTTTTTCATTGAAAATACATTCATTTAGGGCCTCCGGTGTATAAGTTCTATACTCTGTTTTCCTCTCTTGAGCTCAGGTCCCAGACCATCTTCCTTCCTGCCCTTCAAAAGGAAAGATGATGTCTGACTGGGGATTTCATTTATTCAAGAAATACTTACTGAACAATTTATTTCCCAAGGCTTGTGCTGGTGCTGTTTTAGTCATTTTCAAGACAAATAAAGGATTTCCCCAGGACTCTCTGCCTCATAGCATCACATCTGGAGGACTCTCAGACCCCTGCTTTATCATTCCTCCTCCACTATACATGTGTGTGTGTGTGTATGTATGTGTGTATGTATCTATATACATACATACATATATCTCTGTATGTATGTATGTATGTGTGATGTTGCAGAGAATATGAAAGGTGTCTATAAGAAGAGGCAC
Source organism: Vombatus ursinus (assembly GCF_900497805.2). Classification (NCBI taxonomy): domain Eukaryota; kingdom Metazoa; phylum Chordata; class Mammalia; order Diprotodontia; family Vombatidae; genus Vombatus; species Vombatus ursinus. The sequence continues at coordinate 2,593 of NW_020950317.1, read as the reverse complement.
CCTCCAAATGCTCTGGGTGTTCTGAGAAAGGACAGATGCTTTAGGGGGAAAGGAGTAGGAAGTGTTTCATATGAACTGAGCTCTGAAGGATTTCTATGGGTAGAAATGGGTAGGGGATGAGGGAAAAAGTCAAGCAAGCCATTTGAAGATCAATGCATTTTGAAGAAATAGACATTAGAGAACATATTTCTTAAGGAGATGGCTCCTAAACATTCAAGAAAAAAAGTGGGTAATCACCTGTTGCCTATGAAGATTTACCTCCCCAAATGAGGCTAACCAAACTAATCTCAATTAGTTTTTTGGAAAAATGTTACTAGTATGACTGAGATAAAGTGTTCCTTGATTTTAAGCAAAGAAACTCTTAGACCTTTGTGGATTAGGTGGTGAAAAGGGACTTGAATAATAATGAGGTCAATGCGAAATTCTTTTGAACCCATACGATATATTAGCAAGTATCTATTTAGTCACTTGACCACTGCCTGCCTCAGTTTTCCCATCTGCAAAATGGAAACAATAGTACCTATCTTCCAAGGATGTTGTAAGGATCAAATGAGTTAATATTTGTGAAGTGCTTTTGCAAAATACTAAGGATGAGGATGCAAAGAGAAAACTGTGTAGACTGCTAGAATTATAATGCTTAATGAATGGTTCAGCCTAGAGAAAAATACTCCTATTTTATATATTTTATTTCCCCTAGCTATTATTCACTTCAAATGCACCCCTTCTTTGAGTCCTGGACTTTTATTTAGTTTCCTGACCTCTCTCAGAAGTATTATTTTATTTCAATGTTTTTTACTTGTTCCTTGTGGTCTTACTATAAATGAGTTGTACTTGGGTTCTCCACTTTGTGTTCTTTACAATCACTCCATTCACATTATCCTTCATCTCTATTCTTCAGGGATGACCTCTACGCAAAGGACTCTTGCCCATCTGTACCTCAGGCCCTGACCTTTGGACTCTCCACTACTCTGCCTACAGAACATAACCATCTAATTATCCTACTGGTACCTCAAGATCAATAGAGAGGATGCATGGGGTAGGACACAGAGGGATCCCTGCCTGCCTGCTGCATATTGACTTAGAAAACCACAAATTGACATTATCTATATTTTGTTGTATTTTTATTTTGTTAAGTATTCTCCAGTTTCATTTTAATCTGGTTTGGGTTCCATTCAAGAGTGTTGGTGCCATGCATCTGACACCTCTGGTGTCAGTGTTTTTTTTTACTCAAGAAGACCTGAGTTCAGATTCTGCCTCAGACAGTTACTAAAGGTGAGGCTTAGTTTCCTAAAAATAAGGAGTGATAGGATCATAGATTAGAGCTGGAGAGGAGACTTTAAAAGCGATGGACTTGACCATTAATGTCCTTTCCAGTTCTAAATCTATGCTACTTACAAACAAAACTTATCTTTTTCCCCTTAATATGTTCCTCCTGTAATTTTTAAATTTCTTTCAATTATATCATTCATTCAATATCCCACCACTTCCAGGAAGTCTTCCTTAATATCTATCCTCAGTAATGAAACTTTTCCTTCCCTCAGGTTTTACATAGTACAGATGTTTTGTTGTAGCTTTAAGGTATGTTAAGACTTTGGGAATGCCTCTGTACTTTGTACCTCTCATATAAAATAGTATTGAAATATATGATAAATATTTGTTCCCTATTAGACAATAAGTCCCATGAGATTAGAAACTATGCCTTATTTAAACCATATCTCACTAAGCACCTAGTTATTGTTGGAATTTTAACCAAAATTTAAGGGTAACAAATACTTGTTGGTTGATTGTTTGAATCTGAGAGGTGGTGTCTAGTACCAAGCCACAGGGCTATGTTTTTCACCACTTTTTTTTTTAATTAGTGACTGTCTGATACATGGAAATCATTCTTATCAAATCTGTAGATGAAACAAAAGTGGGAGGGACAGCAAATATGATTAGCAACAAGACTCAAAGCTATCTGGACAGGCTAAAACTCTGGGTTAAAATCAAGATTATATTTATCCCTAATTAAATCTCAAGTCCTGAATTTAAATTGAAAAAAATCAATTGTACTGGGCTACTGTGGAAGACACCTACCTTGGCAGCATCTCATGTGGGAGAAGAATCTGGGGGCTTTAGCTGACCAAAAATTCAATGTGAGCCAACAGTGTATATAATGTAGCTGCTAAGAAGCTCATGTAATCTTACCTTGCATTAATAGAAGTTCTGTCTAGTGTCCAAATCAAGGCAGATAATAGAACCACTGTCCTCTACAGGGAGGGATTTATTCACTAGTGATGGGGTTGGAATCTGAGCCCCAGGAAGGAAAAACTCTGGCCCCAGACCATTTCCCACACTTGGTAATTCTACCACCTCATGGACTCTGTACTTTCCCACATGGCCAAATCTCTGGTGGCTATAGTCCCATCAATTAGCCTTTCATTATGGCTATACCCAATCTCCCCTCCATTGTCTTGCCTCCCTATGGCCTCAGGCCATTTCTGACCCTTGGTCCTATCTAGGCTCCATTTCCCACCCTTGGAAATTCTATTACCTCATGGACTACTTGGCCACTGTCCCATGGTCTTTCTGTATATAAGGTCCATCTTGTCTC
>NW_020950316.1:0-5689 GCF_900497805.2 Vombatus ursinus | reverse complement strand
GAATTGAGTCTGAGGCTTTTATAACAAATGACCCAGGAAAACATTTTAAGATTTTATGTAACAATCTCCAATCACAATAACCAATATCTTTACCATAGTCAAAATTTATGCAAGGCCAGATTTAATAAAGCCCTCCTACAGGTTTATCCTGAGAGGTAGATGGCCTTTTATAACTCTACTGGTTTTTAAATCAAACTACAAAATTTTCATTTTCAATTTTTCTACCCAAAACAGAATCAAATTTCCTCACATTTTTTAAAAACTCCTTGAAGCTGGCAAAATCACTCAGAACAAACATCCAAAGATGGGGAACTTAGAGCACATGGGCTCACCTCAGAACCCACCCCCACCCACTCTCAAACTATATATATAATTTTTCTTTTTCTTCTTTCTCCCTACCTGTCACATTTTCACTCAAAACCTTGACTCCTCTCTCCTACTCCCTCAAACACATTACCCCGACTGATGGGGTTGGAATCTGAGCCCCAGAAAGGAAAAACTCTGGCCCTGATGGGGTTGGAATCTGAGCCCTAGGAAGGAAAAACTCTGGCCCCAGACCATTTCCCACCCTTGGTAATTCTATTACCTCATGGACTCTGTACTTTGCCACATGGCCAAATCTCTGGTGGCTATAGTCCCATCAACTGGCCTTTTCATTGTGGCTACACCCAGTCTCCCTTCCATTGTCTTGCCTCCCTATGGCCTCAGGCCATTTCTCACCCTTGGTCCCACCTAGGCTCCATTTCCCACCTTTGGTAATTCTATTACCTCATGGACTACTTGGCCACTCTCCCATGGTCATTCTATATATAAGGTCCATCTTGTCTCCATTAAGAGGCTCGGATTTTCACAATCTAGCCAATAGCCCATAGATGCTCAGACTCCTTAAGAGTCTAGCTAATATGGCGAATCTTCAATAAACTTTGTTTTTGGCCGCAAGAAGGCTTGGGTCAAGTTCTTTCGGGCAGGACCCGGGTGTCGTGATTTTGGGGTGCCAGGACCCCTAACCTTTAGACCGCATCACGACCACCTCCAATTTACTTCACATTCCAATTTTAAAAATTACACTCACCTCGCTTCAGGTCTGCCTCTTCTCACCCTGTTAAAATCTGAAGGGAGGTAAGAATTGCAAATCCAGAGAACTGCATTCCCTCACTCTTTCCACAAACAGCTTTTATAATGTTAATGTACAAAAGACAGAAAAACTTTCTAGCTCTTTTTTACCCAACTTTTTCTTCTCTTTCTTTCTTTCTGGAATCCCAACAGGGCTAGTATTGGGTTCCAGGAAAAAGGCTTAATCTTCCACTGAAAGCCTAAATTGGGAGTTCTTTTCCCAATGTTCTCTCTCCACTGCATTTAAAAACACTTTAAATATTTACAAACATACAGACAGACAACTTTGACAAAACAAAGTGGGCACAATTCTCATTTTACCTGTCAAAAGAACGCCAGCACTGATCATTTTTCCACACCTGGAGGAGTGTTCTCAGAGGACTTCTCCCCTCTTTTTCTAGTTGGCACTTCCTCCCTCCTACATCCTTCCCTAGGATTTCTTGTAAATACCTAACTTGGTGCTTATCTCCCTTTTCACCAGACCTCCCATATGGATCTTCTCCACACTCCCGGTAGTCCTGATATTTACTCAATCTTAGGATGTTCCCCCACTGACAAGGCAGTACTTCATAGTCCAAGTTTTCCCCACCTTGCTTCCCATGCGAACTTACACAGTGGCCATGGCTTTAATCCTTTTGTCTTTTAAGTTCCTGGTTCATCCATGGCTTCACTCATTAACTTAGTCCTCAGATTTTAAACTGTCCATGAGCTGGGACGCCCCCCCACCCCCACCCCCGAACTACACGGGATCATTGAATTCCCATTCCTCAGTGGTTGTTCCTTCCTCAGGAGGGTCATGTATCCTGGACAAGCCCCCAATCTTTATCCATATCAATATCAAAAATTCCATGAAGCCATTGTTGAATCAGGAAGAAGCTTTGTTAACAACCTGGGAAGGCTGGGCATCCTGCATGTGTGAAAGCACACATGTGAAAGCACATGTATTGACAAATGCACATCTTTTTATTCCCTATTCCCCATTTGAATTTCCTTCCCATTTCCCCATTCATTGGGTACTACAGAGGTTATAGCCTATCCGAAGTGCCTAATTCCACCCCCCATGAGTCTCTGCTCCTAATTACATCTTTTACTCCCCACAATTCTGCGACCCGACCCTTATTTGGGAACACCCCTTTTTATGTTAACTTCAGAACTGGTTTTCTGCAGATTAGTCTTTTCACCACCAAGAGTGTTTTCTTATTCTAATATAACTCCCTTTTGTTCAACTTCCACCTAGCCCCGAGACTGCATTCCTTAAGGTTTCCACTTGGCTTTTTGTGGAAATAATAAAAATAATAATGATAAACTATTTCTCTGACTCCAACCTCTGATGCAGAAGCAACATCCATATATCCCACAGTTCCTTCCCAATAGAAAATTCTTCCTCCACTCTAGACTGTACTAATAGGGCTTTGAGCATCTCTTTATGCAGTTAGCACACACTACATTCCCTATAATGATATATCCATGTACTTGCTAATTTTTGTGGACTCATTACTCTGTCTTAAGTTATGCCAGCTAGGAAGATGCCAGAGAAGGGAATAATGGAAATCTCAGTTTTTCATTGAAAATACATTCATTTAGGGCCTCCGGTGTATAAGTTCTATACTCTGTTTTCCTCTCTTGAGCTCAGGTCCCAGACCATCTTCCTTCCTGCCCTTCAAAAGGAAAGATGATGTCTGACTGGGGATTTCATTTATTCAAGAAATACTTACTGAACAATTTATTTCCCAAGGCTTGTGCTGGTGCTGTTTTAGTCATTTTCAAGACAAATAAAGGATTTCCCCAGGACTCTCTGCCTCATAGCATCACATCTGGAGGACTCTCAGACCCCTGCTTTATCATTCCTCCTCCACTATACATGTGTGTGTGTGTGTATGTATGTGTGTATGTATCTATATACATACATACATATATCTCTGTATGTATGTATGTATGTGTGATGTTGCAGAGAATATGAAAGGTGTCTATAAGAAGAGGCACCCTCCAAATGCTCTGGGTGTTCTGAGAAAGGACAGATGCTTTAGGGGGAAAGGAGTAGGAAGTGTTTCATATGAACTGAGCTCTGAAGGATTTCTATGGGTAGAAATGGGTAGGGGATGAGGGAAAAAGTCAAGCAAGCCATTTGAAGATCAATGCATTTTGAAGAAATAGACATTAGAGAACATATTTCTTAAGGAGATGGCTCCTAAACATTCAAGAAAAAAAGTGGGTAATCACCTGTTGCCTATGAAGATTTACCTCCCCAAATGAGGCTAACCAAACTAATCTCAATTAGTTTTTTGGAAAAATGTTACTAGTATGACTGAGATAAAGTGTTCCTTGATTTTAAGCAAAGAAACTCTTAGACCTTTGTGGATTAGGTGGTGAAAAGGGACTTGAATAATAATGAGGTCAATGCGAAATTCTTTTGAACCCATACGATATATTAGCAAGTATCTATTTAGTCACTTGACCACTGCCTGCCTCAGTTTTCCCATCTGCAAAATGGAAACAATAGTACCTATCTTCCAAGGATGTTGTAAGGATCAAATGAGTTAATATTTGTGAAGTGCTTTTGCAAAATACTAAGGATGAGGATGCAAAGAGAAAACTGTGTAGACTGCTAGAATTATAATGCTTAATGAATGGTTCAGCCTAGAGAAAAATACTCCTATTTTATATATTTTATTTCCCCTAGCTATTATTCACTTCAAATGCACCCCTTCTTTGAGTCCTGGACTTTTATTTAGTTTCCTGACCTCTCTCAGAAGTATTATTTTATTTCAATGTTTTTTACTTGTTCCTTGTGGTCTTACTATAAATGAGTTGTACTTGGGTTCTCCACTTTGTGTTCTTTACAATCACTCCATTCACATTATCCTTCATCTCTATTCTTCAGGGATGACCTCTACGCAAAGGACTCTTGCCCATCTGTACCTCAGGCCCTGACCTTTGGACTCTCCACTACTCTGCCTACAGAACATAACCATCTAATTATCCTACTGGTACCTCAAGATCAATAGAGAGGATGCATGGGGTAGGACACAGAGGGATCCCTGCCTGCCTGCTGCATATTGACTTAGAAAACCACAAATTGACATTATCTATATTTTGTTGTATTTTTATTTTGTTAAGTATTCTCCAGTTTCATTTTAATCTGGTTTGGGTTCCATTCAAGAGTGTTGGTGCCATGCATCTGACACCTCTGGTGTCAGTGTTTTTTTTTACTCAAGAAGACCTGAGTTCAGATTCTGCCTCAGACAGTTACTAAAGGTGAGGCTTAGTTTCCTAAAAATAAGGAGTGATAGGATCATAGATTAGAGCTGGAGAGGAGACTTTAAAAGCGATGGACTTGACCATTAATGTCCTTTCCAGTTCTAAATCTATGCTACTTACAAACAAAACTTATCTTTTTCCCCTTAATATGTTCCTCCTGTAATTTTTAAATTTCTTTCAATTATATCATTCATTCAATATCCCACCACTTCCAGGAAGTCTTCCTTAATATCTATCCTCAGTAATGAAACTTTTCCTTCCCTCAGGTTTTACATAGTACAGATGTTTTGTTGTAGCTTTAAGGTATGTTAAGACTTTGGGAATGCCTCTGTACTTTGTACCTCTCATATAAAATAGTATTGAAATATATGATAAATATTTGTTCCCTATTAGACAATAAGTCCCATGAGATTAGAAACTATGCCTTATTTAAACCATATCTCACTAAGCACCTAGTTATTGTTGGAATTTTAACCAAAATTTAAGGGTAACAAATACTTGTTGGTTGATTGTTTGAATCTGAGAGGTGGTGTCTAGTACCAAGCCACAGGGCTATGTTTTTCACCACTTTTTTTTTTAATTAGTGACTGTCTGATACATGGAAATCATTCTTATCAAATCTGTAGATGAAACAAAAGTGGGAGGGACAGCAAATATGATTAGCAACAAGACTCAAAGCTATCTGGACAGGCTAAAACTCTGGGTTAAAATCAAGATTATATTTATCCCTAATTAAATCTCAAGTCCTGAATTTAAATTGAAAAAAATCAATTGTACTGGGCTACTGTGGAAGACACCTACCTTGGCAGCATCTCATGTGGGAGAAGAATCTGGGGGCTTTAGCTGACCAAAAATTCAATGTGAGCCAACAGTGTATATAATGTAGCTGCTAAGAAGCTCATGTAATCTTACCTTGCATTAATAGAAGTTCTGTCTAGTGTCCAAATCAAGGCAGATAATAGAACCACTGTCCTCTACAGGGAGGGATTTATTCACTAGTGATGGGGTTGGAATCTGAGCCCCAGGAAGGAAAAACTCTGGCCCCAGACCATTTCCCACACTTGGTAATTCTACCACCTCATGGACTCTGTACTTTCCCACATGGCCAAATCTCTGGTGGCTATAGTCCCATCAATTAGCCTTTCATTATGGCTATACCCAATCTCCCCTCCATTGTCTTGCCTCCCTATGGCCTCAGGCCATTTCTGACCCTTGGTCCTATCTAGGCTCCATTTCCCACCCTTGGAAATTCTATTACCTCATGGACTACTTGGCCACTGTCCCATGGTCTTTCTGTATATAAGGTCCATCTTGTCTC
>NW_020950315.1:0-15671 GCF_900497805.2 Vombatus ursinus | reverse complement strand
AGAGAGAGAGAGAGAGAGAGAGAGAGAGAGAGAGAGAGAGAGAGAGAACACTAATCTCAGAGGGAAGGCAATAGTATTAAGGAGGATTTAGAAAGGTTTCTTGAAAAAGGTATGGTTTTAGTCAGAATTGAAGCAAGCCAAGAAAAGATTCATGTTTTATACAAGAAATTGACTAACAATGTTGCTTATGATTACCTACATGCAAGAATTAGTGTAAGGAGCATCATTCATGAAATATATGATCAGAAAATGAGTTAGTCAACAATGAAGTAAATGATGACAGATGGGAATAGGTATAAGGCTGCACTGGTACACAACATATAAAAGACCTAGAGTAGAATTTCCAGCACATTAGGTAGAATACCATGTGGAGAATCTGTGGGAAAATATGTAAAAGAATCAAAAAGGATGAGAAGATGTGGATTAGTTGTGATCTGCACTGATTAAACTATTACTCACATTGATAAGATCACAAATCCATTGAAGTATGAGAGATGAGAAGGTGGTAAGAGTGAAAAATAATACCAGCTTTTCAAAATTGGGTGACTGAATTATGCCACTGATGGAAGGAATGAAGTCAGGGAGAGCAAGTGGTTGAAGTTTTAAGTGAATCTGAATATAATTTGGAGAGAGACAGAGACAGACAGAGAGAAAGAGACAGACAGAGAGAGACAGAGAGAGTAAGACAGACAGAGAGACAGAAAAAGAGACAGAGATGGAGAGAGAAATACAGAGAGAGAGAGAGCAATACAGAAAGAAACAAAGATAAAGAGAAACAGACACAGAGACCCACAGAGAGACAGACATACAGAGAGAGACAAAGAGATATAGAGAGAAAGAGACCAAAGATAGAGTCACAGCATCTTACAGTTTAAATAGACCTCAGAGGACATCTAATAAAACCTATACCTAAGTAAGTATCACCTGTAAAATTTCAAAGAATGATCATCCATCTGTTTCTTGAAGATAGTCAATGGAAGAGAATATTATGCCTCTTGACGGCAGCCCTTTCTACTTTGGGGACAGTAGTAACTGTTAGGAAATATTTCCTTGTCTTAAACCACAATCTTCTGCTGCATACTACCATTTATCCTAGTTTTATCCTCTGGGGACAAGTAAAAAAAATACAATTTCTTTTTTCACATGAAATACTTGGAGGAAGTTATGTTTTCCTAAGTGTTGTCTTCTATACACAAAGTACCCCCAGTTCCATCAATGAATCATTATATGTAAACTTTTGAATCTTTTCTCCATCTAAGTCAACCTCATCTGGACTTTCTCCAGCTTGTCAATTCCCATCCTGTTCAAATTAAACACATTACTCTAGATGCAGTTTCACTAGAGCAGAGTAGAACAGAACCTTAACTTCCTTTTGTATATACTAGATTTGTATTAATGAAGACTAAGATTGCATTGGCTTTATGCATGCCAATTACATGGTTGACTCATGAAGAGACATTCAGTATATTCATCTCCTAGATTTCTTTCTTTTTTATGTATGAATTGTTTTGTATGAACTGAAGGCAGTCCTTTCTACTTTGGGGGCCATAACCACGTCTTTCCAATTTTGTACTTGTGCCTGTGATCTTCGAAAGTCATATATCAGAATTTTCATTTGTTTCTTAAATTTCACAATATGATATGGCAGCAAAAATGTGGTCATGAACTGCTTTAAGTGAGGCATAACTCCTACAAATAAGGAAGTACAGCTGTATTTTTACTTGGTCAGAGCATATCTAAAATATTGTGCTTTTTTAAGGGACATCACAGTTAAGTACTAGAGAGTAACACAGAGTGGTGATGGACCCCAAGGTGACACCATATGTGAATTGGTGGTAGGGACTGGGGTAGCTCAGCTAGGAAAAGAAAAGACTCAAGACAGTCCTGATAACGCTCTTCAGGTATCTGAAAAGCTAACCCATGGAAGAGAAATTAGATTAATTAAATTAAATAAATAAAATAGATAAATTAAATCTGTTTGAACCTATTAGGCAAAACTGGGAGCAATGGGTGGATGTAGCAAAGAAACAAATTTAGATTAATCTAAGGAACACTTTCCTATCCCAAAGTGAAATAGGCTGCCTCTGGAAGAAAAGGTTACAATTCAACAAAACCTTCTAAACAAAGTCTTGATGACCTCTTGTCAGGTATATTGTAGAATAGATTCTTTTTCAGTTGTGGCTTTAATCAGATAGCCTCTGGGATCTCTTCAAACTTTGAAATTCTGTGATTCTATGATATTGAGACTCAATGAAATTTCATCTTATAAGATTTGGCCCATTATTATACCTACTCAGATATTTTGGGATCTTCATTCTGTCATCCAACCCATTAGCAACCTCTCCTAACTTTACATAACCTGCAAATTTGATAATCATCCTATTAACCCATTTATCCAAGTCATTGATAAAAATGCAGAAATGAACATGACCAAGCACAGAGATTTATGACAGCCCCCTAGAGATGCTCTTTGATTAAGTCACTCCACCTTGGTACCAGTCATTCAACAAATCCAGAATCCCCTTAAATTCAATGTCATCTAAATCCCATTGATATAATGCTCCTCTCCCATAGCCTAATTCAAAATTTTACCTCCTCCTGGGAATTGGAGGATTGAGGAATTTGGGCTATGCAGTGTGGGTGTGTATGGTGGGTACACTGGGTGAGCTGTGCTCCCTCAAGATTCCTAAGGAAAAAAAATTTCCTCCAGAGACAAGAATTTCTAGTTATCCTTCTTCCTGGGGCTTCCTGAGACCTAAAGATCTTGGACTGGCTAGCCATTATTTTTCTCCCAGAAGGAATAACTCAGTCAGGCATTTATTGAATTATTTTTCTCCAGAACAATCACATGCTCCTGGTGTTGTCATTTACTAAAATATCCTTCCTCTTCTGCATAATTATTCTAATAGATTATCTACAACATTCATCACACCCATATTAGGGGATCTTTGCTTTAGTTCTTTGGGTAATATTGTGGAAAAAAGCATAACTGTTAAAGAGGACCATTCAAACTGTGTAGTTATTATCCATTATAGAAGGAAAGAATAGTCATTTGTAATAGAAAATCCAGATCCATGAATATAATTTCATGTTCTGTTTCTGTTGATTTGAATGCATATTATTTTGTGAGAATACTGCCCAAATACTGTTACAAATGGCCTAAAAATGTAGAGGGAATTCACTTTTTCTTTTTTACAACCGAGGACAAATTTCAACATGAAATATTTTGCCAGTGTAGTATGAACACCAATAGTATAACATAAACCGTGGAAAAAATCCAGGCTGTGTTGACATATTTTATGAATGTTAGGGGATGCCAGATTGGAGGGGTACATCTGTGTGGGTTGGCCAGTCATCCCACTGCCGTCTGTGTATCTGTATGCTTAGATGAATCAGCTAATATAAAAACAGTGCATAAACAAGTTTAATGTCACAGACTTTCCTTTATAGGGTACAAAGTATTCAAATCTGTGCAAAGCAAGTAAAGAATTATGTTCAGTTGCAATTGTTTCTGAACAAGTAACATATAAAATTGAAAAAGACATAGCATCCAAACAGAAATACCTTATGCATAGCTTTGGCTTCTCTTTTTCACTAAACCATCCAGTTCCACTCAAATCATTTGTTCTTAGAGCCCATGATGGTGAGCAGGACTGCTGCATAATCCTGCTATCCAATCTTTTTTCTAGTGACTGATACAACTGCCGCATATGACAAGGTCATTCAATGACACCCAAATGCTGCTCTTCCTGCAGAAAGGTAACCCCTGAAGAGAATTAAAAGTAAAGCCTCCAATATCCAATCAGCTTATTGAGATTCTTAAATTTTGACTCAGGACATAAAACATTATGTTTCCTTAGAAGGAAGGACTACCCTGTCTACTAATCTGAGAGAGGAGTCACCTAGGGACATGAAACTCTGGTCTTAATTCTTAGCATCTCTATATGAATCTTCTCCTCCCAAACCAGCAATGCGTAGCTGGCCCCACCAAGACTGACAGAAGCAGCTTCAGGGCAAATGCCTTCCAGGATTTTATTTGTCGAATGACTCTTATTGGTTGAATCACTTAAATGATTTTGTCTGATCTATTAGATGATGTCAACTTCCATTACAGTTTCTCTTAATTCTTAAATAGTATTGGACTGGAATAATTATTTCTCCCTAGGTTCATTTTCTGCTGAGCAATTTTTCTTTAGGCCTGCACGAATGAATAAAAGTCAAAGCAACAACAACCAGCAGTGACCAAAAGAAAAAAAAATCCCTTCAAGGAAAGGACACTGACCCATAGACAGCAGGTAAGATTGGTGTTTGGTTCAATATTGCCATTCTTAAGGGAGAGGGAAAACAATAAAAATTTTTATTTTTTTGCTAACAGTTTGCAGGCTAATTTAGACCTTGACATCTTTCCAAGCACAATCACTGAAATTTGCCCCAGATGGCCTTTCTATGCTATTCAGATTGCTCAACAGCACCCTAACAGCCATGTCAACACAAAGTCAGCAGGAATGGGCTGGTACCTTCAGTCTTCCAAGTGCCTGTTTTGTGTGGACAGGGCCCCCATCCATCACAGAGAATTAAAGAGGCACACATGTGCCCCAATCAAAACATCAGAGAGACTTCGTTGTCCAATAGATAAGAGCACGAATAGGTTCAGGCTTCACTTAAGTTTTTACATGAGGTCCTTATTTTTGGAAGGTAACTTGAGCCATTCGACTAGATGGTCCCCACACCACCACCCCCAATCTGACTGACTCACAGTCTTGTGATAGGGAGATAAGCTAGGTAGGCAAATTTTTATAGAGTTGCAATTACTGAAATTGTCATTATGCTGCTCACTGTAAAATAAATATAGATAGAAGTGAAATTATGCACAGACTGGAAGTAGAAAGTGTTTTGCTTCTGTTTGCTAAATTAATCTCTTCCTAAATGGCTGCAGGCCAGGTAGGTTAGCATTTGTGGTTTCAAAGGTTTTCAGCGCTAGCAATGAGCCATGAAATTACTGCATGCTGCTGCAAATGGCAGCCGATGAAAGGAGAGGAGTGAATCCCAAAGGCAGAAAGACAGGAGGAAAGCAGAATTACAGGCAGAAAGTCTGATTTTTGATGTTGCTCATTGTGAAATGTACACCCCAACTTTTAATAAAACATAAAACATTAATAAACCTGCTAACAATTCCTTACAATTTCTTTTGAAGTCTCAGTATAATTTCTGAATACTTATTAAAGCTGGCGATGAGTTGGAGGTGGCTGAGCAGTTTCCTATCTGTGGCATGTGCGAGATGGGGATACTCCATTTGTGACTTTTGAAATTAGATTTTTATTGATGTTTTTTTAATTGAATCACATGAAGGGATGGATATTTCATGTTAATAAAATGGCTCTGAAACCTTTAATTTCTGTTTAGGTTTAGCTCTTCCTTCTGATACTGTTTAATGTGAGGCACTGTGATCAGTGATGCTTTTCTGCTTTCAAATCCTATAAATTTTGGTTGGAAAGGAGACACTGGGCTCCCCATCAACATGTTAAAAACCACTGGGGACCAGAACGTGGGTTCCCCCTACATTACTCTCAGTGACAACGGTGATGCTCATTACAGAAGAGTGCTGTTACCAGGAGGACCTAGGATAGTAGTCAGGATAAACAAACCTGGTATGAATTGGCTTTTACAAAGCAATAAACAATATACGGTGACAGGGACAAGCCAGCTTTCTGCCAAAAGCCAACAATCCCTCTGGCCTCAAATCTTTCCCTCTGTGAGGATCAATATCAAAACAAACTTATATTGATCCTTAAACATATTAACGAAGGCTTTGCCCATCTCTTAGGAAAAAAACAAAAAACAAAAAAAAAAATCTTTTCACGTACAGTGTCCTGGCAACTTGACAGGCAGGAGAAAATTCAGAAAGACAAAATGAACTTCATAGAGGATTTCTGGATGCTCTGCAGACTCAGCCTCAGAAAGACTGGCAGTTCAGCCGTCCCCAAATAATCACACTGTAGCTAAGGAATGCAAAATAATTACACCTTCTTAGAGATCCCAGGCACTTAAACTTGCGGTGTTTTATAGATTAATTACCACATAGATGCTGGTAAAGATTAGTGGATTAAATTCTGTGTTAGGAGGCATAAATAATCAAATGATTACTGTTCATGCACAGTGAAAGAGTCACTCATACTAAGTTATTCAATGGCTATTTTTGCTTCCTCGATGCTGGTACTGAGCACTATGAGGCTGATCTAATAGCATCAATGAATTAATATTTCTATATTGTAATGGAATTGGGGCAGGGGAGAGCTGGAGAGGGATGATGGTTAGTTATTTTAATCATGGAAAGCAGCTAGGAATATAAGATCAGAGAATCAGAGCTAGAAGGGACTCCAAATTCTTCATCTTACAGGTGAGGAAAAAACTCAGAGTAGTTAAGTATGTTAAGGAGGTTTTAAGGAGTTTTCCTAGAGTGTAAATGGTTTACCTAAACAACCTGACAACAGAGTATGAACAAACTGATCATGTTATAAGGCCTTGGCTACCGGATGAAGGTGATTGGCTGAGAATTAGATACTCCCTCAGTAGTTTTTAAAAAGCAATTGGCAGCACTGAGAAAAGAATTTGTTCTTTACCTTTCACCTCTGGGAGAGCACAGCAAGGAAGAAGAGGGGATTTCTCACCCCACTTTTCCCAATTGGTGATGACATTTTGCAGCAAAAACACAAGACAGCATCTAGTAGAAGGACTCCAGATGTGAAGTCAAGTTGGTGTGAGGCATTAGAGAGGCCAGTGCCTGCAGCTTAAGATGCCTAAGATCTAAGTTTCTTACTGGGTATGGGTTTTGATTCTTTATGAAATGGCATGACAGTACCCTAGGCCAGGATTTCAACTAAACCTGAAGCTGGACACTGTGGAGATTGCCACCAAGCCATGAAGAATATCCAACAGGGTGGCATATAATGATGACCAGTGAAACATCTATCAGGGTTTGTAAGCCCAAGGCACAGTGCAAGAACATCAGTCACTTACAGGCCTGTAGCACCAGGGGTAAGCGTTGCCCCTCTTCACAAATGGCTTGGCTAAATGGGTTCCCCACATGTGTGCCCCACTCTACTTATGACCTCTATGTATGTCGACTGATGCTGTATACATTTTTGATAGAATGTTCCCCAGGTTTATGGGAGATATGTTTAGTTAACTACTTAATTTACTGTACTATTTAAACAAACATCTTTGATTTGAAGTAATTCTGGTCTCTAGTTAACCAGAGTCAAGATAAACACACCAGTGGCGACTTATGATACGTAGTTTATTTTGTGGACCCCCATAGGACCTTGAAACTTGGGCAGTCGTTTCCCAGGGGACCTAACCCACAAGAACAAGTTGAGGGTTAGCTCAGAGGGGCTTCATAAGTGATTCACCCACAGCAGCACAAGTGGCAAATGGCAGGGTTGGGATTCAGGCCAGGACAGGGATTTAAATTAAGGTTCCTTGACTACAAATTCAACTTCTTATGCATTGTATCATCCTACCACCCCACCCTCTTCAATGATTCATTTAATAAGAATAAAAATGATCCAGACAACCCAGACAAACAACCCATGACAATTTACCCTATAACTTTTTTTTATCTCTTGGAGCTGACAACCACCCCCAAATAACTTTTTTCTTCATTCATTCATCAAAACAACACAAAAATACCCCATAGCATTGTTTAAATATGCACTGTATGTACAGAAATGGAGTCACAGCATAACAAAGTGGATGGAAATCCGGATTTGACCTCAGGTTCAAGCCTTCCCTCTTATACAAATATTGCCCCAGGCCAGCCTCTAAGACTAAGCAACAAAGAAGTTGAGTCCCTGATTTACACTTGTGGATATTTCCATCACGAGAAAGTTCCATACACTGATGAAATCATAGCTTTAGGCATTCAGAGAAATATAGATGTAGGCAAGAAAAAGTCTATGTCACCACAAAGTTAAAATAGACCTTAGAGGCCATCTATTCCATATGTGTATGGTATGTACCTCTATCATATCTTTGGTTGGGCAAGGAAGGGAGGCAAGGTGCCTCTGGAGGTCTAGAATGTAATTTACTGGAGATATTGGCATGAATCAGTTCACCCCATTCAGTACCAGTCAATCCAAAGATGGAAATTCCAATGTACAAATTAAAAAAAATAGGTATCCAAATTTTGTGCTTGGAAACTCGGTACCCATGGCAATAGGAAGCAAAGATTTTCATCAGTAACTTCTTAGGAAAGGTTCCTAGAGAGGAAGCAAGTAATTTCTTGAATAGCAATAGTTAACATTGAGCAAGAACTTGAACTTTGCATTGTCCTTTACAAGTATTATCTCATTTGATCCTCATAAGAACCTTTGGAGGTAGCTGCTTTTATTGTCCTGATTTTATAGTTGAGGGAACTGAGGTAAACAGAGGTTAAGTGATTTCCCTGGGATTACACAACCAGTAAGTGTCTGAAGTCAAATTTGAACCCAGTTGGTGCATGTAGCTAGTTGGTACAATGAATAGAGTGGTGGCCTAGAGTCAGGGAAGGCCTGAAGTGAGACAAATATGGCCTCAACCACTTACTATTCATGTGACCCTAGAAAGTCACTTAACTGCTATTTTCCTGATCTTCCCCATCTGTAAAATGGAGATAATAACAGCATCTACCTCCCAGGGTTGTTGTGAGAATCAAATGACGTACTAACTGTAAAGTTCTTTGCACAATGTCTGGCACATAGTAAGTGCTATATAAATATTAGCGGCTATTTATTATTATTATTATTATTATTATTATTATTATTCCTTCAAGGTCTAGTGCTCTATCCACTGTCACCTCTCATTTAGTTGTGTTTCTTTTTAATGGTCTGCCTTCCCTTTAGTGCCAACCTTGCATTCTAATAAAACCCAGTGAAACTCAAAGAATGACTTATTTTACCTCTATGTCATAAAGTGCATGACTGTACTCCGTCAGCCCTTTCTAGCACAAGGAGACGACTCATGGTGGCAGAAGAAGCACAGCTGTGAGAAGTGGATGGGCATTTGGATCTTCTCCCTGATAAACAGTGTTGATACAGAAAAATAACTGAGACTAGACAAGGAAGTTTGACTTGTCATGAAAGACATATTTTTTGGTAAAGGGAAAGGTGGTTTTCTTAAAAAGGGTTGAATGGTCATGAAATCAGATAATTTAAAGAGTCCACATTTTTCATAGTAAGGAGGCCCTAGTCTACTGAAAGAGAAAGTGAGTGTTTTCATTATGTGATCCTGTGACACTCCTTACTCTCTAGGTGCACAAGGGAAAAGAGAAGTAGAATTACCCAAATTAGAATTCTATAAAAAAAAATCAAAACAGAATCTCAATTCTCACCCACTGACAGGCGTGTTCTGTATCAAAGAGGCCTTCAAGGCCACAGTAACTGGTTTTATTCAGATTCTAAGGTGAAGTCATTTAGGCCATATACTCTTTAGCATAATATACAAAGTTGCACATGGAAGGAAGATGTTTACTTATTAAGGAAAAAATGAATCATTATGATGTCATCAGAGAAATATATGACAAAGGGAATAAAAGGCTGACTGGCTATGTAAGAAGAGGGAGGGACAGGAGATGAATAGCCTAGGAGCTCTGTGCTCATCCTCAGACAATGTCAAGAGATTATGAGGAAGGCACGAACATGTCTGGTGGCAAATTTTTGTGGGGATATGAATGAAAAGTCAGAGAGAGTGGGCAGGTATAAGTGAGTTTTGATTTGTATCTTTGAAAAGAAAACCCTTATTGATAAGACAAATCAATCTGTTGGAATATTAAAGAATAAGCAAGTATAAAGATACTTTTAACAATGTGTTTGACTCTCAGCCATGTAAATAACAGGCATGGGGTGTGTTACTAATCATTATTAGATTGCACTTCTTTGATAAGATAACTTCTTATGGCACTAAGTGGCGCAACCTCTACTTTGTCAATCATTCATGTGGATTTTAGGGATAAGGCTATTCTGGAAAATGAGAGTTAATACTTTTATTAATTCAATCCAGATGACTTTCCAATTGCAGTGGTGAGTTAAGCAGAAATAAATTAACAGCATAGGAGCTTTGACACGTTACTGACACCAAGGAGAGTCATTCCAACAAAATACCTGAACTTCCCTAGTAAACAACCTCTCATTTCCCTGTAAAAGTCTATAAAAATCCATGTAAACGATTTTACAACCAGGGCATTGGGTATTATCATTTCCTGGCCCTTAAATCAAATGTGTTTTATGGCTTTTCATAGGGATACCAAGCAGCATATGGTGTGGGAAGCAAAGTAAAATCTCTGACAAAATAAAGCTGAAGACTCTAAAGGGTGCAAGCAAAGCATCCCACTCTTATCTTACTCTTTTTTTTTAAGTTGACTTAGATGATGGTCCAGTTAGGAAGGCATTCGTGTGGTACAATTTTTCTTGCTATTGACATAAAAATTCAGGCAATGTGCCTTCAGCAAACATTGCTTTGCATTTTGTTTTTATAATCTATGGTATTTAGATGCTAATATTAACATGTACTATGCTTATTAATATGGTTCTTCATGTCTGAAATTTTCCATTTTTATTTGACTGTAACAATACATTGTATTGTTGTACATGATTTGATTGGTATTTACTAAATATTGGGCACTGATTTTGCCCTTGATGTGATAAAAAAACAAAAAGGAAATTGTTCCCTCTGTCTTTTCCCCGAGTAAAGTCTGTTAAAATGTTCCTTTCTGTAATACAGTTTGAATCCCTGATTATGCCTTTTGAAAAGAAATAATACTTATTCCTGGTGCCTAATCATGAAAATATATTTTTGTTGTTATTGATCATTCTCTTTCTGTAAAATGTAGGGGTGTTGAAATAGATCTTGAGTTTTGAACCTGAGGTCTATGGACTCTAGAGTGTCTGCAAACTTGGATGGGAAAATATTACTCCTTTATTTTCATTGTCATGTAACAAAAAAATTATCATTTCCTTTAATTATTATTTAAAAAAAAACCTTTACTTTGAGGATGGGTCCATAGGCTTCACCAGGCTGCCAAAAAGATCAATGATAATCCCAAAATGTTAAGAACTCATCAATTAGATGACCAGCCCTACATGACCTGTGGTCCATCAAAGGATATCGTCTACATATAAAGGATGTTTTCCTCTATGTTTTTTGTGGGTCACTCAAAATCCTTTGGCATACTGTAAGAGGCCTGCAGGCCACAGGTTGTGCAGGCTTGATCAATAAGATGCTTTCCAGTCCTAAAAATTCTATTAGCCTATAATCTTACCTCATATTTTAGTCATATAAATAGGAAACATATCTTTTTGTGTAACTTTAAAAAACCAGCTACATCAAAAACAAAAACAAAACTTCTGGTTCTACTCATAATAGGTAAATATTATATACTTAAAATATTTTGCTGCAGTCAAATTCCATCTCAGAACACCATGATGCAAATCAAAGATCTCTGAAAAGCATATTATATGGATTAATAATTGTGAAAATGGGGCTCAAAGTGCAATGTAACAAGTCTAATCAGCAAATAGTGACAGCCATTTTACTAGCAGTTTTATGAAACTAGAACTGTACTTATGTGGTAGAACTTGAAGCTGATTGACCCCATGTTCAGTGAGCTCATTTTTTCAGCCTCTCTATGAATAGGTGATGGGAAAAACAACTTAGAGGATGGATTCAAGCCACAAAGAGAATTTTTAGAATTATTCCTCCAAAATCTCTGTTTGCCAGATGAAGTGAATTCAAAGAGAGTCAGTTTCAAAATGGGCCCTTTTTTTTTATTTCAAAACATCCTGTGCCCTGTAGCACTACAAGAAATCCTCCAGTTGGCAGGATGTTGGAAGAGACAAATTTGGCCCCAACGGCATGGATATTATCATTCCTACCTAAAATTAAAGCAAATATTATGTAACTAGGCTTTATGCTACATGGCATGAATTGAAAGATGTATAAAAAAGATCACATCCCAGAATCCCCGTTGGAAGAGATCTCAGCAGCTGTGTAGTCCAAAAAAATAAATGGAAGGACCATCCCATTGCAACATGCCAAACAACTATCCTTTGATTGAAGACCACCAATGAAGGGGAAGCCACTACTTCCTAACAAGGCATATGTGTTTGGAAGGTTTTCCTAACGTAAAGCCAACAGAGGCCTTTGATAACTTTCATCCACTATTTTTGGTTCTGCCTTCTAGGATCACACAGATCAAGACTAATCCACCTTCCCCATGAGAGATTTCCAGACACTTGAAGGCAGATAACATGTATCCTTGAATGTTCTCTTTTCTTGGCAGAAACATCCCCAGTTCATTCAACTCATCCTCATTGGATATAGCCTCAAGATCCTTCACCATCTTGGTTGCCTTCTTCTAGACATGCTGTACTTTATAAAAATCCCATTTAAAATATGGTACCTAGAACTCAATAAAATACTCCTGATCTATCCTAACCAGGGCAGAATACGGTGGTCTATCATTTTCTGTCCCTACAAACTACTTCTCTCAATAGAGCCCAAGATCTCACTAATTTTTTAGAGACTATGTCATGCTGTTGACCCATATTGAGTCTACTAAAACCTTCAGGTCTTTTTCTGGCCAAAAACTATTGCCTGTTACTCAAAGAATTTACAAACTATTAGGGGATAGGAAAGTGTATAGGAAAAAAATGATAAACAACAATAGGAAAAAGAAAAGATTAGTGGTAATTAAAATATCAACTGTCAAACAAAGGTCACCAAAAATAAGTGCTAAAGTAAGAGTTTAGAGGAGAGAGAAATCACCATGGGTCAGTGTGATTGCAGAAGATTGTAGAGAAAATAGTATTCAAGCTAGTAAGTTACTCTAATGAAAATGATCTTATACACAAGAGATTTTTTTTTGTTGAGTCTGTTATTCAGCACATTTTTGGAGCCAGTTCTAATATTTTGCTTAAATGTTTATACAGATGTTGTGAGGCCAAGTCAACAAGTACTGTGCAAAGCAGTAGAAATACAAAGACACGCAGAAAGGATAGTCCCTAGCTTCAAGTAGCTTGCATTCTAAAGAGAAAAGAAAAAAATATATTTTAAAAATCTGGAAAAAATGGAGGGAGATGAAGATTTCTGTGACATTGTAGAGAAAAACTAAGAGAATCAGGAGTGGAACCTCAAGAGGAATCAGACTGGATGATCTTTCAGATTCTCTCTAGATCTAACTATATGATAGATATTAATAATAGCTAACATATATATAACATTTTAAGATTTATAAAGCTCATTACATATATTAGCTCATTTGATCCTCACAACAATCCAGTTGTACAATTATAATCTCCATTTTATAGATAATGACATTGAGGCTGAGAGAGGTTAAGTGACTTTCCTGGGCTCATATAATTAGTAAGTGCCTGAGTCAGGATTCTAACTCAGTTCTTCCTTAGTCCTCTATCCTTCATACCACCCAGTTGCCTCTTTTTGATCCTATGACCCTTACACTTTGCATTTTATTAAACTTGACTTGTCCAGGGTCATGCAGCCAGGTGGTGGCATGATGAGAAAAGGAAAAGAAAAGAGAAAGAGGAGAAAGGGGGGAGGATAGAAAGAGGGAGATGGGAGATGAAAAGGTTTTTGGGTAGTATAGAAAAAGTTCAGAAGAGTCAGGAGTTCAGCCTGGTGAGGAATGAAGACATTTAAAACTATCCATTGCCTAAAGTATCTACTATTCCTTCCTCATAGATAAGTTCTCTCCTGATGTAGATCACAACCTTTCCATGTGTCTGTCAAGTGTCTAATGAGTTATTGTGGAAAAATAAAATCCTTTCCTAGTAGACAGTCTTCTGGTAATGAACCTCGCAACACTGAACTAGGTTTCAAGCCCATTGGGAGGCCACTATTTGAAACGTTTTCAGCTTTGTAGGTCCTGATAGAGCTTGTGTTCATTTGGCATAGCCTTTATGAATCCAGAGTCATCTCCATGCCATGATGAGGGAGCAGGGTAGGATTAAGATATTGGAATGCATCTCATCAAGGGGAAGTGAGAATGACCAGACATATAAGAATAAGAATGTGACACTATTCTTAGACTGACTAGAAAAGAACCATCTGTCTGCAGTGGAGTGGAATAAAGTTGAGATCACAGAGATAAATTTAAGATTTAATTTCCTATGATAATTAGCAAGTAATTAAAAGGTTCAAACAACAAATAGAAAATTGCTAATGATGACTCTAGAAACATAAGCAGCACTGATGGGAAGCAATTGAAACCAAGAAATGGGAAAAATGCCCAAAGTTTTATTCACTCGGCAAATATTTATTAAACACATATCTGTAGAAGTAGAACAACATTGGAGGAATGGCAGAGAAAGTATGAGATATGGTACCTGCTCTCAAGAAACTTAAGGATTTTTTCAGTGTTATAGTAGCACTGTCAATCGTTTTCTAAGAGTTCTCCAAAAAGTGCAGATCACTCAGGAAAGTCACCAAATGAGAGGGTCAATTTTATAATCCAGTTGCTGGATCATTCTTCCTTAACTCTAAATTATATTGTTTCTTTCTTAAAAGCCTCTATTAGAATATTTCTTTTGTTACCCTTTTTTAATAATAATAATAATAATAATACGCTATATGAGAAATGTTAGCCTTACCGTATTACTAGCAATTAGCACTGTTTGAAATTATCTTTATAGTGAAAAATGAATGCAAAAGCATTTTTAATAATTTAATATTTTATTTTTTCCTAATTACATGTAAAAACAATTTTAACATTCTTTTGTTTAAGAAATTTAAGTTCTAAATTCTCCCCCTCTTTCCCCCATCTTCCCCTCATTGAGAAGGAAAGCAATTTGATATGTTATACATGTGCAGTCATACAAAACATTTTTCCACATGAGTCATGTTGTGAAAAAAAAGACCAAAAGAAAAAAAAAACAAGAAAAATAAAGAAAGTAAAGAAAAAGAAAAAGTATGTTTAGATCTGCATTCAGACTCCCATCAGTTCTTTCTCTGGAAATGGATAGCATTGAAAAAGCATTTATTAAGTACTTAACTATATACCAAACACTTGGGAACAACTACCACTTACCCCAAATGAAATTTCTTTTTGTTTTCATTTAATACAAATATTTTAATGTTTTAGATAATGATAATGATAATAAAAGAATTATAGAACTGCAAAGCATCTTGAGGGGTGTCCTGTTCTGCCTCATCCATGGTTAAAAAGGAAAGACAACTGCTTAATTCTCCTCTCATAAAGTATATCCTTCAAAACAATTTCCTGTCCTCTTCACACTGTGTCTTCCCTACTCAAACCATCAACTTCGCCTCTTCTTCATTGGATATTTGGGCTCCACTTTTGGGGTCCCCAACTCTGAGAGGTGAGGTTTTGCCTTATCTTTCTCCAGGTTCTTCCAGGCTGCTCTGGTCAAGTGGACTCTCCAATTCTAGCTTTCCAGTTCCTCTTTTGGACTACGTTCTCTCATTAGAATAGAAACTCTTTGAAGGCATTTTTTTCACATTTGTTTGTTTTCCCAGCATTTAGCACAGTGCCTGGCGTACAGAAATCACTTAATAGCTACTCTCTCTCTGTCTCTGTCTCTGCTCCCTTTTTCTTTCTCTTACTTTGTCTCTCTTTCTCTCTCTCTCTCTCTCTCTCTCTCTCTCTCTCTCTCTCTCTCTCT
>NW_020950314.1:0-15675 GCF_900497805.2 Vombatus ursinus | reverse complement strand
AGAGAGAGAGAGAGAGAGAGAGAGAGAGAGAGAGAGAGAGAGAGAGAACACTAATCTCAGAGGGAAGGCAATAGTATTAAGGAGGATTTAGAAAGGTTTCTTGAAAAAGGTATGGTTTTAGTCAGAATTGAAGCAAGCCAAGAAAAGATTCATGTTTTATACAAGAAATTGACTAACAATGTTGCTTATGATTACCTACATGCAAGAATTAGTGTAAGGAGCATCATTCATGAAATATATGATCAGAAAATGAGTTAGTCAACAATGAAGTAAATGATGACAGATGGGAATAGGTATAAGGCTGCACTGGTACACAACATATAAAAGACCTAGAGTAGAATTTCCAGCACATTAGGTAGAATACCATGTGGAGAATCTGTGGGAAAATATGTAAAAGAATCAAAAAGGATGAGAAGATGTGGATTAGTTGTGATCTGCACTGATTAAACTATTACTCACATTGATAAGATCACAAATCCATTGAAGTATGAGAGATGAGAAGGTGGTAAGAGTGAAAAATAATACCAGCTTTTCAAAATTGGGTGACTGAATTATGCCACTGATGGAAGGAATGAAGTCAGGGAGAGCAAGTGGTTGAAGTTTTAAGTGAATCTGAATATAATTTGGAGAGAGACAGAGACAGACAGAGAGAAAGAGACAGACAGAGAGAGACAGAGAGAGTAAGACAGACAGAGAGACAGAAAAAGAGACAGAGATGGAGAGAGAAATACAGAGAGAGAGAGAGAGCAATACAGAAAGAAACAAAGATAAAGAGAAACAGACACAGAGACCCACAGAGAGACAGACATACAGAGAGAGACAAAGAGATATAGAGAGAAAGAGACCAAAGATAGAGTCACAGCATCTTACAGTTTAAATAGACCTCAGAGGACATCTAATAAAACCTATACCTAAGTAAGTATCACCTGTAAAATTTCAAAGAATGATCATCCATCTGTTTCTTGAAGATAGTCAATGGAAGAGAATATTATGCCTCTTGACGGCAGCCCTTTCTACTTTGGGGACAGTAGTAACTGTTAGGAAATATTTCCTTGTCTTAAACCACAATCTTCTGCTGCATACTACCATTTATCCTAGTTTTATCCTCTGGGGACAAGTAAAAAAAATACAATTTCTTTTTTCACATGAAATACTTGGAGGAAGTTATGTTTTCCTAAGTGTTGTCTTCTATACACAAAGTACCCCCAGTTCCATCAATGAATCATTATATGTAAACTTTTGAATCTTTTCTCCATCTAAGTCAACCTCATCTGGACTTTCTCCAGCTTGTCAATTCCCATCCTGTTCAAATTAAACACATTACTCTAGATGCAGTTTCACTAGAGCAGAGTAGAACAGAACCTTAACTTCCTTTTGTATATACTAGATTTGTATTAATGAAGACTAAGATTGAATTGGCTTTATGCATGCCAATTACATGGTTGACTCATGAAGAGACATTCAGTATATTCATCTCCTAGATTTCTTTCTTTTTTATGTATGAATTGTTTTGTATGAACTGAAGGCAGTCCTTTCTACTTTGGGGGCAATAACCACGTCTTTCCAATTTTGTACTTGTGCCTGTGATCTTCGAAAGTCATATATCAGAATTTTCATTTGTTTCTTAAATTTCACAATATGATATGGCAGCAAAAATGTGGTCATGAACTGCTTTAAGTGAGGCATAACTCCTACAAATAAGGAAGTACAGCTGTATTTTTACTTGGTCAGAGCATATCTAAAATATTGTGCTTTTTTAAGGGACATCACAGTTAAGTACTAGAGAGTAACACAGAGTGGTGATGGACCCCAAGGTGACACCATATGTGAATTGGTGGTAGGGACTGGGGTAGCTCAGCTAGGAAAAGAAAAGACTCAAGACAGTCCTGATAACGCTCTTCAGGTATCTGAAAAGCTGACCCATGGAAGAGAAATTAGATTAATTAAATTAAATAAATAAAATAGATAAATTAAATCTGTTTGAACCTATTAGGCAAAACTGGGAGCAATGGGTGGATGTAGCAAAGAAACAAATTTAGATTAATCTAAGGAACACTTTCCTATCCCAAAGTGAAATAGGCTGCCTCTGGAAGAAAAGGTTACAATTCAACAAAACCTTCTAAACAAAGTCTTGATGACCTCTTGTCAGGTATATTGTAGAATAGATTCTTTTTCAGTTGTGGCTTTAATCAGATAGCCTCTGGGATCTCTTCAAACTTTGAAATTCTGTGATTCTATGATATTGAGACTCAATGAAATTTCATCTTATAAGATTTGGCCCATTATTATACCTACTCAGATATTTTGGGATCTTCATTCTGTCATCCAACCCATTAGCAACCTCTCCTAACTTTACATAACCTGCAAATTTGATAATCATCCTATTAACCCATTTATCCAAGTCATTGATAAAAATGCAGAAATGAACATGACCAAGCACAGAGATTTATGACAGCCCCCTAGAGATGCTCTTTGATTAAGTCACTCCACCTTGGTACCAGTCATTCAACAAATCCAGAATCCCCTTAAATTCAATGTCATCTAAATCCCATTGATATAATGCTCCTCTCCCATAGCCTAATTCAAAATTTTACCTCCTCCTGGGAATTGGAGGATTGAGGAATTTGGGCTATGCAGTGTGGGTGTGTATGGTGGGTACACTGGGTGAGCTGTGCTCCCTCAAGATTCCTAAGGAAAAAAAATTTCCTCCAGAGACAAGAATTTCTAGTTATCCTTCTTCCTGGGGCTTCCTGAGACCTAAAGATCTTGGACTGGCTAGCCATTATTTTTCTCCCAGAAGGAATAACTCAGTCAGGCATTTATTGAATTATTTTTCTCCAGAACAATCACATGCTCCTGGTGTTGTCATTTACTAAAATATCCTTCCTCTTCTGCATAATTATTCTAATAGATTATCTACAACATTCATCACACCCATATTAGGGGATCTTTGCTTTAGTTCTTTGGGTAATATTGTGGAAAAAAGCATAACTGTTAAAGAGGACCATTCAAACTGTGTAGTTATTGTCCATTATAGAAGGAAAGAATAGTCATTTGTAATAGAAAATCCAGATCCATGAATATAATTTCATGTTCTGTTTCTGTTGATTTGAATGCATATTATTTTGTGAGAATACTGCCCAAATACTGTTACAAATGGCCTAAAAATGTAGAGGGAATTCACTTTTTCTTTTTTACAACCGAGGACAAATTTCAACATGAAATATTTTGCCAGTGTAGTATGAACACCAATAGTATAACATAAACCGTGGAAAAAATCCAGGCTGTGTTGACATATTTTATGAATGTTAGGGGATGCCAGATTGGAGGGGTACATCTGTGTGGGTTGGCCAGTCATCCCACTGCCGTCTGTGTATCTGTATGCTTAGATGAATCAGCTAATATAAAAACAGTGCATAAACAAGTTTAATGTCACAGACTTTCCTTTATAGGGTACAAAGTATTCAAATCTGTGCAAAGCAAGTAAAGAATTATGTTCAGTTGCAATTGTTTCGGAACAAGTAACATATAAAATTGAAAAAGACATAGCATCCAAACAGAAATACCTTATGCATAGCTTTGGCTTCTCTTTTTCACTAAACCATCCAGTTCCACTCAAATCATTTGTTCTTAGAGCCCATGATGGTGAGCAGGACTGCTGCATAATCCTGCTATCCAATCTTTTTTCTAGTGACTGATACAACTGCCGCATATGACAAGGTCATTCAATGACACCCAAATGCTGCTCTTCCTGCAGAAAGGTAACCCCTGAAGAGAATTAAAAGTAAAGCCTCCAATATCCAATCAGCTTATTGAGATTCTTAAATTTTGACTCAGGACATAAAACATTATGTTTCCTTAGAAGGAAGGACTACCCTGTCTACTAATCTGAGAGAGGAGTCACCTAGGGACATGAAACTCTGGTCTTAATTCTTAGCATCTCTATATGAATCTTCTCCTCCCAAACCAGCAATGCATAGCTGGCCCCACCAAGACTGACAGAAGCAGCTTCAGGGCAAATGCCTTCCAGGATTTTATTTGTCGAATGACTCTTATTGGTTGAATCACTTAAATGATTTTGTCTGATCTATTAGATGATGTCAACTTCCATTACAGTTTCTCTTAATTCTTAAATAGTATTGGACTGGAATAATTATTTCTCCCTAGGTTCATTTTCTGCTGAGCAATTTTTCTTTAGGCCTGCACGAATGAATAAAAGTCAAAGCAACAACAACCAGCAGTGACCAAAAGAAAAAAAAATCCCTTCAAGGAAAGGACACTGACCCATAGACAGCAGGTAAGATTGGTGTTTGGTTCAATATTGCCATTCTTAAGGGAGAGGGAAAACAATAAAAATTTTTATTTTTTTGCTAACAGTTTGCAGGCTAATTTAGACCTTGACATCTTTCCAAGCACAATCACTGAAATTTGCCCCAGATGGCCTTTCTATGCTATTCAGATTGCTCAACAGCACCCTAACAGCCATGTCAACACAAAGTCAGCAGGAATGGGCTGGTACCTTCAGTCTTCCAAGTGCCTGTTTTGTGTGGACAGGGCCCCCATCCATCACAGAGAATTAAAGAGGCACACATGTGCCCCAATCAAAACATCAGAGAGACTTCGTTGTCCAATAGATAAGAGCACGAATAGGTTCAGGCTTCACTTAAGTTTTTACATGAGGTCCTTATTTTTGGAAGGTAACTTGAGCCATTCGACTAGATGGTCCCCACACCACCACCCCCAATCTGACTGACTCACAGTCTTGTGATAGGGAGATAAGCTAGGTAGGCAAATTTTTATAGAGTTGCAATTACTGAAATTGTCATTATGCTGCTCACTGTAAAATAAATATAGATAGAAGTGAAATTATGCACAGACTGGAAGTAGAAAGTGTTTTGCTTCTGTTTGCTAAATTAATCTCTTCCTAAATGGCTGCAGGCCAGGTAGGTTAGCATTTGTGGTTTCAAAGGTTTTCAGCGCTAGCAATGAGCCATGAAATTACTGCATGCTGCTGCAAATGGCAGCCGATGAAAGGAGAGGAGTGAATCCCAAAGGCAGAAAGACAGGAGGAAAGCAGAATTACAGGCAGAAAGTCTGATTTTTGATGTTGCTCATTGTGAAATGTACACCCCAACTTTTAATAAAACATAAAACATTAATAAACCTGCTAACAATTCCTTACAATTTCTTTTGAAGTCTCAGTATAATTTCTGAATACTTATTAAAGCTGGCGATGAGTTGGAGGTGGCTGAGCAGTTTCCTATCTGTGGCATGTGCGAGATGGGGATACTCCATTTGTGACTTTTGAAATTAGATTTTTATTGATGTTTTTTTAATTGAATCACATGAAGGGATGGATATTTCATGTTAATAAAATGGCTCTGAAACCTTTAATTTCTGTTTAGGTTTAGCTCTTCCTTCTGATACTGTTTAATGTGAGGCACTGTGATCAGTGATGCTTTTCTGCTTTCAAATCCTATAAATTTTGGTTGGAAAGGAGACACTGGGCTCCCCATCAACATGTTAAAAACCACTGGGGACCAGAACGTGGGTTCCCCCTACATTACTCTCAGTGACAACGGTGATGCTCATTACAGAAGAGTGCTGTTACCAGGAGGACCTAGGATAGTAGTCAGGATAAACAAACCTGGTATGAATTGGCTTTTACAAAGCAATAAACAATATACGGTGACAGGGACAAGCCAGCTTTCTGCCAAAAGCCAACAATCCCTCTGGCCTCAAATCTTTCCCTCTGTGAGGATCAATATCAAAACAAACTTATATTGATCCTTAAACATATTAACGAAGGCTTTGCCCATCTCTTAGGAAAAAAACAAAAAACAAAAAAAAAAAATCTTTTCACGTACAGTGTCCTGGCAACTTGACAGGCAGGAGAAAATTCAGAAAGACAAAATGAACTTCATAGAGGATTTCTGGATGCTCTGCAGACTCAGCCTCAGAAAGACTGGCAGTTCAGCCGTCCCCAAATAATCACACTGTAGCTAAGGAATGCAAAATAATTACACCTTCTTAGAGATCCCAGGCACTTAAACTTGCGGTGTTTTATAGATTAATTACCACATAGATGCTGGTAAAGATTAGTGGATTAAATTCTGTGTTAGGAGGCATAAATAATCAAATGATTACTGTTCATGCACAGTGAAAGAGTCACTCATACTAAGTTATTCAATGGCTATTTTTGCTTCCTCGATGCTGGTGCTGAGCACTATGAGGCTGATCTAATAGCATCAATGAATTAATATTTCTATATTGTAATGGAATTGGGGCAGGGGAGAGCTGGAGAGGGATGATGGTTAGTTATTTTAATCATGGAAAGCAGCTAGGAATATAAGATCAGAGAATCAGAGCTAGAAGGGACTCCAAATTCTTCATCTTACAGGTGAGGAAAAAACTCAGAGTAGTTAAGTATGTTAAGGAGGTTTTAAGGAGTTTTCCTAGAGTGTAAATGGTTTACCTAAACAACCTGACAACAGAGTATGAACAAACTGATCATGTTATAAGGCCTTGGCTACCGGATGAAGGTGATTGGCTGAGAATTAGATACTCCCTCAGTAGTTTTTAAAAAGCAATTGGCAGCACTGAGAAAAGAATTTGTTCTTTACCTTTCACCTCTGGGAGAGCACAGCAAGGAAGAAGAGGGGATTTCTCACCCCACTTTTCCCAATTGGTGATGACATTTTGCAGCAAAAACACAAGACAGCATCTAGTAGAAGGACTCCAGATGTGAAGTCAAGTTGGTGTGAGGCATTAGAGAGGCCAGTGCCTGCAGCTTAAGATGCCTAAGATCTGAGTTTCTTACTGGGTATGGGTTTTGATTCTTTATGAAATGGCATGACAGTACCCTAGGCCAGGATTTCAACTAAACCTGAAGCTGGACACTGTGGAGATTGCCACCAAGCCATGAAGAATATCCAACAGGGTGGCATATAATGATGACCAGTGAAACATCTATCAGGGTTTGTAAGCCCAAGGCACAGTGCAAGAACATCAGTCACTTACAGGCCTGTAGCACCAGGGGTAAGCGTTGCCCCTCTTCACAAATGGCTTGGCTAAATGGGTTCCCCACATGTGTGCCCCACTCTACTTATGACCTCTATGTATGTCGACTGATGCTGTATACATTTTTGATAGAATGTTCCCCAGGTTTATGGGAGATATGTTTAGTTAACTACTTAATTTACTGTACTATTTAAACAAACATCTTTGATTTGAAGTAATTCTGGTCTCTAGTTAACCAGAGTCAAGATAAACACACCAGTGGCGACTTATGATACGTAGTTTATTTTGTGGACCCCCATAGGACCTTGAAACTTGGGCAGTCGTTTCCCAGGGGACCTAACCCACAAGAACAAGTTGAGGGTTAGCTCAGAGGGGCTTCATAAGTGATTCACCCACAGCAGCACAAGTGGCAAATGGCAGGGTTGGGATTCAGGCCAGGACAGGGATTTAAATTAAGGTTCCTTGACTACAAATTCAACTTCTTATGCATTGTATCATCCTACCACCCCACCCTCTTCAATGATTCATTTAATAAGAATAAAAATGATCCAGACAACCCAGACAAACAACCCATGACAATTTACCCTATAACTTTTTTTTATCTCTTGGAGCTGACAACCACCCCCAAATAACTTTTTTCTTCATTCATTCATCAAAACAACACAAAAATACCCCATAGCATTGTTTAAATATGCACTGTATGTAAAGAAATGGAGTCACAGCATAACAAAGTGGATGGAAATCCGGATTTGACCTCAGGTTCAAGCCTTCCCTCTTATACAAATATTGCCCCAGGCCAGCCTCTAAGACTAAGCAACAAAGAAGTTGAGTCCCTGATTTACACTTGTGGATATTTCCATCACGAGAAAGTTCCATACACTGATGAAATCATAGCTTTAGGCATTCAGAGAAATATAGATGTAGGCAAGAAAAAGTCTATGTCACCACAAAGTTAAAATAGACCTTAGAGGCCATCTATTCCATATGTGTATGGTATGTACCTCTATCATATCTTTGGTTGGGCAAGGAAGGGAGGCAAGGTGCCTCTGGAGGTCTAGAATGTAATTTACTGGAGATATTGGCATGAATCAGTTCACCCCATTCAGTACCAGTCAATCCAAAGATGGAAATTCCAATGTACAAATTAAAAAAAATAGGTATCCAAATTTTGTGCTTGGAAACTCGGTACCCATGGCAATAGGAAGCAAAGATTTTCATCAGTAACTTCTTAGGAAAGGTTCCTAGAGAGGAAGCAAGTAATTTCTTGAATAGCAATAGTTAACATTGAGCAAGAACTTGAACTTTGCATTGTCCTTTACAAGTATTATCTCATTTGATCCTCATAAGAACCTTTGGAGGTAGCTGCTTTTATTGTCCTGATTTTATAGTTGAGGGAACTGAGGTAAACAGAGGTTAAGTGATTTCCCTGGGATTACACAACTAGTAAGTGTCTGAAGTCAAATTTGAACCCAGTTGGTGCATGTAGCTAGTGGGTACAATGAATAGAGTGGTGGCCTAGAGTCAGGGAAGGCCTGAAGTGAGACAAATATGGCCTCAACCACTTACTATTCATGTGACCCTAGAAAGTCACTTAACTGCTATTTTCCTGATCTTCCCCATCTGTAAAATGGAGATAATAACAGCATCTACCTCCCAGGGTTGTTGTGAGAATCAAATGACGTACTAACTGTAAAGTTCTTTGCACAATGTCTGGCACATAGTAAGTGCTATATAAATATTAGCGGCTATTTATTATTATTATTATTATTATTATTATTATTATTCCTTCAAGGTCTAGTGCTCTATCCACTGTCACCTCTCATTTAGTTGTGTTTCTTTTTAATGGTCTGCCTTCCCTTTAGTGCCAACCTTGCATTCTAATAAAACCCAGTGAAACTCAAAGAATGACTTATTTTACCTCTATGTCATAAAGTGCATGACTGTACTCGGTCAGCCCTTTCTAGCACAAGGAGACGACTCATGGTGGCAGAAGAAGCACAGCTGTGAGAAGTGGATGGGCATTTGGATCTTCTCCCTGATAAACAGTGTTGATACAGAAAAATAACTGAGACTAGACAAGGAAGTTTGACTTGTCATGAAAGACATATTTTTTGGTAAAGGGAAAGGTGGTTTTCTTAAAAAGGGTTGAATGGTCATGAAATCAGATAATTTAAAGAGTCCACATTTTTCATAGTAAGGAGGCCCTAGTCTACTGAAAGAGAAAGTGAGTGTTTTCATTATGTGATCCTGTGACACTCCTTACTCTCTAGGTGCACAAGGGAAAAGAGAAGTAGAATTACCCAAATTAGAATTCTATAAAAAAAAATCAAAACAGAATCTCAATTCTCACCCACTGACAGGCGTGTTCTGTATCAAAGAGGCCTTCAAGGCCACAGTAACTGGTTTTATTCAGATTCTAAGGTGAAGTCATTTAGGCCATATACTCTTTAGCATAATATACAAAGTTGCACATGGAAGGAAGATGTTTACTTATTAAGGAAAAAATGAATCATTATGATGTCATCAGAGAAATATATGACAAAGGGAATAAAAGGCTGACTGGCTATGTAAGAAGAGGGAGGGACAGGAGATGAATAGCCTAGGAGCTCTGTGCTCATCCTCAGACAATGTCAAGAGATTATGAGGAAGGCACGAACATGTCTGGTGGCAAATTTTTGTGGGGATATGAATGAAAAGTCAGAGAGAGTGGGCAGGTATAAGTGAGTTTTGATTTGTATCTTTGAAAAGAAAACCCTTATTGATAAGACAAATCAATCTGTTGGAATATTAAAGAATAAGCAAGTATAAAGATACTTTTAACAATGTGTTTGACTCTCAGCCATGTAAATAACAGGCATGGGGTGTGTTACTAATCATTATTAGATTGCACTTCTTTGATAAGATAACTTCTTATGGCACTAAGTGGCGCAACCTCTACTTTGTCAATCATTCATGTGGATTTTAGGGATAAGGCTATTCTGGAAAATGAGAGTTAATACTTTTATTAATTCAATCCAGATGACTTTCCAATTGCAGTGGTGAGTTAAGCAGAAATAAATTAACAGCATAGGAGCTTTGACACGTTACTGACACCAAGGAGAGTCATTCCAACAAAATACCTGAACTTCCCTAGTAAACAACCTCTCATTTCCCTGTAAAAGTCTATAAAAATCCATGTAAACGATTTTACAACCAGGGCATTGGGTATTATCATTTCCTGGCCCTTAAATCAAATGTGTTTTATGGCTTTTCATAGGGATACCAAGCAGCATATGGTGTGGGAAGCAAAGTAAAATCTCTGACAAAATAAAGCTGAAGACTCTAAAGGGTGCAAGCAAAGCATCCCACTCTTATCTTACTCTTTTTTTTTAAGTTGACTTAGATGATGGTCCAGTTAGGAAGGCATTCGTGTGGTACAATTTTTCTTGCTATTGACATAAAAATTCAGGCAATGTGCCTTCAGCAAACATTGCTTTGCATTTTGTTTTTATAATCTATGGTATTTAGATGCTAATATTAACATGTACTATGCTTATTAATATGGTTCTTCATGTCTGAAATTTTCCATTTTTATTTGACTGTAACAATACATTGTATTGTTGTACATGATTTGATTGGTATTTACTAAATATTGGGCACTGATTTTGCCCTTGATGTGATAAAAAAACAAAAAGGAAATTGTTCCCTCTGTCTTTTCCCCGAGTAAAGTCTGTTAAAATGTTCCTTTCTGTAATACAGTTTGAATCCCTGATTATGCCTTTTGAAAAGAAATAATACTTATTCCTGGTGCCTAATCATGAAAATATATTTTTGTTGTTATTGATCATTCTCTGTCTGTAAAATGTAGGGGTGTTGAAATAGATCTTGAGTTTTGAACCTGAGGTCTATGGACTCTAGAGTGTCTGCAAACTTGGATGGGAAAATATTACTCCTTTATTTTCATTGTCATGTAACAAAAAAATTATCATTTCCTTTAATTATTATTTAAAAAAAAACCTTTACTTTGAGGATGGGTCCATAGGCTTCACCAGGCTGCCAAAAAGATCAATGATAATCCCAAAATGTTAAGAACTCATCAATTAGATGATCAGCCCTACATGACCTGTGGTCCATCAAAGGATATCGTCTACATATAAAGGATGTTTTCCTCTATGTTTTTTGTGGGTCACTCAAAATCCTTTGGCATACTGTAAGAGGCCTGCAGGCCACAGGTTGTGCAGGCTTGATCAATAAGATGCTTTCCAGTCCTAAAAATTCTATTAGCCTATAATCTTACCTCATATTTTAGTCATATAAATAGGAAACATATCTTTTTGTGTAACTTTAAAAAACCAGCTACATCAAAAACAAAAACAAAACTTCTGGTTCTACTCATAATAGGTAAATATTATATACTTAAAATATTTTGCTGCAGTCAAATTCCATCTCAGAACACCATGATGCAAATCAAAGATCTCTGAAAAGCATATTATATGGATTAATAATTGTGAAAATGGGGCTCAAAGTGCAATGTAACAAGTCTAATCAGCAAATAGTGACAGCCATTTTACTAGCAGTTTTATGAAACTAGAACTGTACTTATGTGGTAGAACTTGAAGCTGATTGACCCCATGTTCAGTGAGCTCATTTTTTCAGCCTCTCTATGAATAGGTGATGGGAAAAACAACTTAGAGGATGGATTCAAGCCACAAAGAGAATTTTTAGAATTATTCCTCCAAAATCTCTGTTTGCCAGATGAAGTGAATTCAAAGAGAGTCAGTTTCAAAATGGGCCCTTTTTTTTAATTTCAAAACATCCTGTGCCCTGTAGCACTACAAGAAATCCTCCAGTTGGCAGGATGTTGGAAGAGACAAATTTGGCCCCAACGGCATGGATATTATCATTCCTACCTAAAATTAAAGCAAATATTATGTAACTAGGCTTTATGCTACATGGCATGAATTGAAAGATGTATAAAAAAGATCACATCCCAGAATCCCCGTTGGAAGAGATCTCAGCAGCTGTGTAGTCCAAAAAAATAAATGGAAGGACCATCCCATTGCAACATGCCAAACAACTATCCTTTGATTGAAGACCACCAATGAAGGGGAAGCCACTACTTCCTAACAAGGCATATGTGTTTGGAAGGTTTTCCTAACGTAAAGCCAACAGAGGCCTTTGATAACTTTCATCCACTATTTTTGGTTCTGCCTTCTAGGATCACACAGATCAAGACTAATCCACCTTCCCCATGAGAGATTTCCAGACACTTGAAGGCAGATAACATGTATCCTTGAATGTTCTCTTTTCTTGGCAGAAACATCCCCAGTTCATTCAACTCATCCTCATTGGATATAGCCTCAAGATCCTTCACCATCTTGGTTGCCTTCTTCTAGACATGCTGTACTTTATAAAAATCCCATTTAAAATATGGTACCTAGAACTCAATAAAATACTCCTGATCTATCCTAACCAGGGCAGAATACAGTGGTCTATCATTTTCTGTCCCTACAAACTACTTCTCTCAATAGAGCCCAAGATCTCACTAATTTTTTAGAGACTATGTCATGCTGTTGACCCATATTGAGTCTACTAAAACCTTCAGGTCTTTTTCTGGCCAAAAACTATTGCCTGTTACTCAAAGAATTTACAAACTATTAGGGGATAGGAAAGTGTATAGGAAAAAAAATGATAAACAACAATAGGAAAAAGAAAAGATTAGTGGTAATTAAAATATCAACTGTCAAACAAAGGTCACCAAAAATAAGTGCTAAAGTAAGAGTTTAGAGGAGAGAGAAATCACCATGGGTCAGTGTGATTGCAGAAGATTGTAGAGAAAATAGTATTCAAGCTAGTAAGTTACTCTAATGAAAATGATCTTATACACAAGAGATTTTTTTTTGTTGAGTCTGTTATTCAGCACATTTTTGGAACCAGTTCTAATATTTTGCTTAAATGTTTATACAGATGTTGTGAGGCCAAGTCAACAAGTACTGTGCAAAGCAGTAGAAATACAAAGACACGTAGAAAGAAGGATAGTCCCTAGCTTCAAGTAGCTTGCATTCTAAAGAGAAAAGAAAAAAATATATTTTAAAAATCTGGAAAAAATGGAGGGAGATGAAGATTTCTGTGACATTGTAGAGAAAAACTAAGAGAATCAGGAGTGGAACCTCAAGAGGAATCAGACTGGATGATCTTTCAGATTCTCTCTAGATCTAACTATATGATAGATATTAATAATAGCTAACATATATATAACATTTTAAGATTTATAAAGCTCATTACATATATTAGCTCATTTGATCCTCACAACAATCCAGTTGTACAATTATAATCTCCATTTTATAGATAATGACATTGAGGCTGAGAGAGGTTAAGTGACTCTCCTGGGCTCATATAATTAGTAAGTGCCTGAGTCAGGATTCTAACTCAGTTCTTCCTTAGTCCTCTATCCTTCATACCACCCAGCTGCCTCTTTTTGATCCTATGACCCTTACACTTTGCATTTTATTAAACTTGACTTGTCCAGGGTCATGCAGCCAGGTGGTGGCATGATGAGAAAAGGAAAAGAAAAGAGAAAGAGGAGAAAGGGGGGAGGATGGAAAGAGGGAGATGGGAGATGAAAAGGTTTTTGGGTAGTATAGAAAAAGTTCAGAAGAGTCAGGAGTTCAGCCTGGTGAGGAATGAAGACATTTAAAACTATCCATTGCCTAAAGTATCTACTATTCCTTCCTCATAGATAAGTTCTCTCCTGATGTAGATCACAACCTTTCCATGTGTCTGTCAAGTGTCTAATGAGTTATTGTGGAAAAATAAAATCCTTTCCTAGTAGACAGTCTTCTGGTAATGAACCTCGCAACACTGAACTAGGTTTCAAGCCCATTGGGAGGCCACTATTTGAAACGTTTTCAGCTTTGTAGGTCCTGATAGAGCTTGTGTTCATTTGGCATAGCCTTTATGAATCCAGAGTCATCTCCATGCCATGATGAGGGAGCAGGGTAGGATTAAGATATTGGAATGCATCTCATCAAGGGGAAGTGAGAATGACCAGACATATAAGAATAAGAATGTGACACTATTCTTAGACTGACTAGAAAAGAACCATCTGTCTGCAGTGGAGTGGAATAAAGTTGAGATCACAGAGATAAATTTAAGATTTAATTTCCTATGATAATTAGCGAGTAATTACAAGGTTCAAACAACAAATAGAAAATTGCTAATGATGACTCTAGAAACATAAGCAGCACTGATGGGAAGCAATTGAAACCAAGAAATGGGAAAAATGCCCAAAGTTTTATTCACTCGGCAAATATTTATTAAACACATATCTGTAGAAGTAGAACAACATTGGAGGAATGGCAGAGAAAGTATGAGATATGGTACCTGCTCTCAAGAAACTTAAGGATTTTTTCAGTGTTATAGTAGCACTGTCAATCGTTTTCTAAGAGTTCTCCAAAAAGTGCAGATCACTCAGGAAAGTCACCAAATGAGAGGGTCAATTTTATAATCCAGTTACTGGATCATTCTTCCTTAACTCTAAATTATATTGTTTCTTTCTTAAAAGCCTCTATTAGAATATTTCTTTTGTTACCCTTTTTTAATAATAATAATAATAATACGCTATATGAGAAATGTTAGCCTTACCGTATTACTAGCAATTAGCACTGTTTGAAATTATCTTTATAGTGAAAAATGAATGCAAAAGCATTTTTAATAATTTAATATTTTATTTTTTCCTAATTACATGTAAAAACAATTTTAACATTCTTTTGTTTAAGAAATTTAAGTTCTAAATTCTCCCCCTCTTTCCCCCATCTTCCCCTCATTGAGAAGGAAAGCAATTTGATATGTTATACATGTGCAGTCATACAAAACATTTTTCCACATGAGTCATGTTGTGAAAAAAAAGACCAAAAGAAAAAAAAAACAAGAAAAATAAAGAAAGTAAAGAAAAAGAAAAAGTATGTTTAGATCTGCATTCAGACTCCCATCAGTTCTTTCTCTGGAAATGGATAGCATTGAAAAAGCATTTATTAAGTACTTAACTATATACCAAACACTTGGGAACAACTACCACTTACCCCAAATGAAATTTCTTTTTGTTTTCATTTAATACAAATATTTTAATGTTTTAGATAATGATAATGATAATAAAAGAATTATAGAACTGCAAAGCATCTTGAGGGGTGTCCTGTTCTGCCTCATCCATGGTTAAAAAGGAAAGACAACTGCTTAATTCTCCTCTCATAAAGTATATCCTTCAAAACAATTTCCTGTCCTCTTCACACTGTGTCTTCCCTACTCAAACCATCAACTTCGCCTCTTCTTCATTGGATATTTGGGCTCCACTTTTGGGGTCCCCAACTCTGAGAGGTGAGGTTTTGCCTTATCTTTCTCCAGGTTCTTCCAGGCTGCTCTGGTCAAGTGGACTCTCCAATTCTAGCTTTCCAGTTCCTCTTTTGGACTACGTTCTCTCATTAGAATAGAAACTCTTTGAAGGCATTTTTTTCACATTTGTTTGTTTTCCCAGCATTTAGCACAGTGCCTGGCGTACAGAAATCACTTAATAGCTACTCTCTCTCTGTCTCTGTCTCTGCTCCCTTTTTCTTTCTCTTACTTTGTCTCTCTTTCTCTCTCTCTCTCTCTCTCTCTCTCTCTCTCTCTCTCTCTCTCTCT
>NW_020950313.1:0-22020 GCF_900497805.2 Vombatus ursinus | reverse complement strand
TCTCTCTCTCTCTCTCTCTCTCTCTCTCTCTCTCTCTCTCTCTCTCTCTCTCTCCTCCTTCTGTCTCACTCTGTCTCTGTCTCTCTTTTATCTCTTCCTCTCCCCCCCCCCTCTCCT
The DNA here is from genome assembly GCF_900497805.2 of Vombatus ursinus. Classification (NCBI taxonomy): domain Eukaryota; kingdom Metazoa; phylum Chordata; class Mammalia; order Diprotodontia; family Vombatidae; genus Vombatus; species Vombatus ursinus. The sequence goes on along the minus strand of NW_020950313.1, from coordinate 21,903 downwards.
ATTGTCATCCCAGCTCAGGTGCTTACTGTGCTAGTTGCTGGAGGAGTTACAAAGTTTAAATAAGACACAGTCCCTGGCCTTATTGAATTTACAGACTGGTGTAGGGAAAGATGATAATGATTATAGAGAAGACAGGATACAGTAGAAAAAAATTAGAAGACCTGGGTTCAAATCTTGGCTTTGTCACTTACTACCTGTGTAACCTTGGACAAATTACTTAACCTCTCTGACCCTTTGTTTCCTCACCTATGAGATAAGGGAGTTGGACTAGATAATGTGTAAGGTCCTTTTCAGTTCCAACATCTTAGGAACTTTACATTGTGTTATTTCCAAAAATCTACAGTGCTAAGAAATAGATTTTTCTTTAAAAGAATTCCTTTATGCTAATGAATCAGAGCATAATTAATTTTTTTTAATCCTTTGAAGGTACATTTAAATAAGATATACAAAGTTTGCTCAAATGAAAGGCATATGTCTAGGAAAACCAGTTCTGCTCAGGTTATATTAAAACTTTCTTGAAAGTATAATACCAATTTTATAAAGACACCATTGTGTAAAACTGAACACCCAACTTGTATGAATTGTGTGTATGAGTCAGAGTATTAAGAAGAATGAAATGGCCAGGAATTGATATTGGAGCCCAATGGGCTTCTTTTCTTAACAAGATGTGCTTCATTCCCATAGTTCCCATGTCTCTTGTGTCTTCTACTGCCCTGGGCCCCCAAGGGAGTTGGATAGGAAGGTGATCTCTAAAAGAGGATAAAGATGCCAGAGGTAAAGGTAAAGATCATGGGAAGGTGGAGGTTGAGGGAGAAGGAGAGAGCTCAAGCCAACTTCTCTTCTAGCATAATTGCTCCCTCAGTGTCTGCCAGAGTGGCTGCCTCTCACTTCAGCTGAAATGAATTTGCTCCAAATTCCAGGGTTTTTAGTTGTGGTTCTGTTGTGAGGGAGGGTCTATGGGGGGGTTTTGTGAGTGAGTCTTCATGGTCCATTTAATAGTCTACAGGAATCTGATATGATGCAATGACAGAAGAAACAGGCAAGAAAGTCTACTTTTTAATGTTCATCTATAGAGATAGAGCTTAATAAGATTTTTTTGTTTTGTTTTGTTTTAGAAGAATGGGCATGGCCCCTTTCAAGTTTAGAAAGTCAGAGCTGTGATATTAAATCAAAAATTGAGAGATTACACAAGTCAAAAATTGTACAGCATAAAGAATCTATCCTTCTGAACAGTCTCCATAGTGATAATTTTGCAAAACACAGAAAAAACATTCAAGGTATTTAGAAAGACTATAAAGATGCCTTATGAAGATGGAACAAAAAACACTTTCTCATGAGCAGACAGGGAGTTCAACTTGGAATTTCAAATTAACTTATTGTATGATGCATTATTTAATAAATGTTAGCATTAATTTTTAAAGAGTTCAATTTGCATACCATTACTGGGCCAAATGGTTGGCGAGGATCACAATTAAAGAAAGATGCACCATTCATTTTCCTAAGAAGGAAAAATCAAACTAAGTCAAATTTCGTCATTAGACTGGATAAAGGTGGCCTCCAACTGCCAAAAATGTAGCACTGCCTGACAGATGCAGTTTAACTTCAACCATTATTTAAATCAAACTCCCTTAAGTTTGACCCTAAGCAAAAGCTCACAATTTTTATCTTGGACTCAGTTAAAGGATGAAAAAAAAAATTCCAAAGTCTTTGAAATTTTTTTTGTTCTTTATAGACATAAAAAACTAGGAACTTGGGCTTGAAAATGGAAATATAATTTTAACTCCCAATTCATCATTTTGCTTAATACTTGTATGTCCTTGGGAGACTCACTTAATGTCCCTCTGCCTCAGTTTCCTCATTTGAAGAAGCAGTTGAACAAAATATCCTCAGAGCCCCTTCTAGCTCTAAATCCATTATCCTACAATCCTGTGATTTTTATGTTCTGGCATTGAGGGGAACTTTGTCAGAAATGAAAGGGGAGCATTATTGAGTCATCATTCATATTTATAGAGCATCTTTAAAGTTTGAAAGGTACTTTCCAAACATTATCTCATATAAGCCTTACGAAAACTTGGGGAGGTGGGTACTATAGGCCTGAATCTCTTCATTCTATGAAGATGAAGAAACCAAGAACCAGAGAGGTCAAGGCACTTTCCCACAGTCACACAGTTGAAAAGTTTCAGAGATAGGATTTAAATTTGAGGTCATCCTGACTCCATCCTCCGCTGCCTTGCTCAGACTCTCTCTCTTAAAACACAATCGCTTACTCATCAGGTAACGTTTACTAAGTACGTTCCCAATCATTTTCTTTTAAAGTAACATAGCACTTGCTCTCAAGTAGTTAATTATATAAACCAAATTTATAGACTCCTCAAATCCTTTAAAGTATGAGTAATAATAAGAGCTAAACAAAATAAGTCATTGTTATTTTAAGTCATAATAGTAGTAAATACCCTCAGACCCTTTAAAATGGAAATAGTAATAATAGCTCATACTTTATAATTTACAAAGATTTTTCTTAAAACAATGATTTGAAGTGAGGCAGGTCCTGTATTAATTCCTATTTTATAGATGTACAAGCCAAAGCTCAGAGAGGTTAGAATGTTTGCCCATGGTCACATGGTTATTAAGTGGCAGAGCCAGAATTCAGGACTCCTTCCTCCAACCTCAGTGTTCTTTCTACAATGCTATGCTGCCTCTCAACTTTTAAAATATTCCATTATGTGGGCAGCTAGGTGGCAGAGTGGATAAAGCACCAGCCCTGAAGTCAGGAGGACCTGAGTTCAAATCTGACCTCAGACCAAACACTTGACACTAGCTGTGTGACCCTGGGCAAGTCACTTAACCCCAATTGCCTAAAAACAAACAAAAACAACAACAACAACAAAAAAAACAAACAATATTCCATTACGACAAATAGAGTGCAAAATATAAGGAAAAGGATACTGGATTCAGAAGTGGAGAAATTGGGTTCAAATTTGAGTTTTGTCATCTTGACCTGTTTGGCACTGAACAAAATCTGCCTGGCACATGGTAGGTGCTTAATAAATGTTTATTGAACTGAATTTTATTGAAGGGGATGGTCTTGAAGATCCCTTCTGGTTTCAGATCCTGTGATACTGTGACTTGCTATTATCATGTAAAAGCACTTGCTTAGGGGCAGCGAGGTGGCGCAGTGTATAGCACACTGGCCCTGGAGTCAGGAGGAGCTGAGTTCAAATCCGGTCTCAGACACACAACACTTACTATCTGTGTGTCCCTGGGCAAGTCACTTAACCCCATTGCCTAGACCAAAAAAAAAAAAAAAAAAAGAAAGGAAGAAAAAAGAAAATCACTTGCTGAAATTCCTAGGTGCTAGGTGGTGGTATAAGTGCTATGTAGGTGATAGTGTTCAGTGCACTAGTGATGAGTAATCAGAAGGAAGGAGTGCCACAATAATGCCTGTGGACATAACTGTGGGGTTAATAATTCAAGTCTTTACTCAGGGAGCCACTAAATAGATATGCATACTTACATAAATACATAGACACACACAACCAAGGTAGACCTAGAGACGTTAAGTGATTCATACATACGCACACATATATACTTATACACACATATATAGCACAGTCTACACATCATCTACACATCTGATTTTAATAATAGCTGACATTTATGTAGTACTTTGAGTTTTACAAATACTTTACTATTATTATCTCATTTGATCCTCACAACAACCCTACAAAGTCGAAACTATGCTTATCCTTGTTGCATTGTGAAGGAAAGTACGTCTCAGAGAGGTTGTGACTTTTGTACGATCACACAGCTAGTTGGTGTTAGAGGCCTGGCTCAAGACCAGATATTTCCAAACTCTGCGTATGTCATGCTTTACAATACCACATCATGCCATTTATGTGTTTGCCAAAAGACAAAATTTACAGTGGGAGCTCTAGCCATCTGTATGAATTAATGAAGCGATGGTAGTCAAGGGACACGATGCTGTCATAGAAATATAGAAATAATTTAGAAATAGAAATGAAAATAACACTTCAGGAACACATGAAAAATCAAGTTAAGAATCACTCAGAACATGAACCATATAGTTGTACATAAAACACAGTCAAGAGACCGTGAGGGGTAAGAGATAGAGCTGGTCTCTGAGTTAGAAATGCTTGACTTCAAGTCCCAATTCTGACATGTGCAGTTTGTATGAGTCTACGTGAATTACTTAACTTCTTCATGCCTCAGTTTTCTCATCTGTAAAATGAGGGGGCTAGAAAAGAAGACTTCTAAGTTTGTTTCAAATCTAAATCTAAGATCCTGTGAATACCCTTGACTCCTGAGTTTGGTTCATACTGAGGAAGTAACTATCTTAAGGTTGCTCTTAAAAAATAAAAGGGTTTTTTGCTCTCCAAACCAAAAATTCATTTCTGAAATCTCCATATGTGATGATGCAGCTCATTAGAGTTTGGGATTTGGACTCTAAGGATACAAGTACAAATGCTGGATCTGCCCCTTACTAGCTGAGTGACCCTGAACAAATCAAATCACCTCTATGGGCTTTAATTTTCTCCTCTGAAAAATGAAGGGGTTGAGCTAGATAACTTCAAAGGTCCCTGCCAGATCTAAATTTATGATCTTTTAATAGACATAGTAACAGTATGGTCAATACAGGCAGGAGTCATAAATAGATGGTCTGTAGTTGGGCGGCAAGATATCTTACTCCCCATACATACTATGTGCTATGGGAAGATTAGCAAGCATTAATTAAATTTGAGACAAAATTCACCCAAATCTTTTATTTCCACAAATATGAATTTAATGATAGCATCTTCTCCCTAAGATCACCTCCAAATTATCCTCTCGAGAGGAAGGTAAGTGGTATAGTGGAGAGAATGCTGGGCCTGGAATCAGGATAATCTGGCTTGAAATCCAAGCTCAAACACTAGCTGTGTGACCCTGGGCAAGTCACTTCATCCCTCTCTGCCTCATAGGCTACTTCATAGGCTTATTGTCAGGATCCAATGAGATAATATTTGCAAAGTGCTTAGCACAGTGGCTGGCTCATAGTAGGTGCTGTATAAATGCTTATTCCCTGCTCTCCTCCCCTCATCCATTTTTGTTGTTGTTGTTGTACCTAGTTGTTTGCATGTTGTCTTCCCCAATAGATTGTAAGCTCCTTGGCCTCCTTTCTACCTCCATAAGACCTAGCAAACAGCCTGGCACATAGAAGGTGCAAAATTAATGCTAATTTATCACTTCATGGAGCATCTGAAGAAATAAATCTTTCAAAAAGTATTAAAAATAATATTTCATTTCAACAAACATTTATTAAACACTTAAAATGGGAAAGACATTGTCATAGGCACTTGAGAGTCAAATAATCGCTGAATTTGAGATTAGGAAGGGATCACAGAGGCCTTCTGGCACAACCTTTGCACAAAAGCAATCTCTGCTCTAACCTAGCTGACAAGTGGTTGTTCAGCCTCTCGGAGGGGAAGTCACAATCTCTCTAGGTAGTCTGTTTTACTTTCAGGCAGCTCTAATTGTTAGGAAGTTTTTCCTGATATCAAGTCAAAATTTGTCACTTCATAATTTCCACCCGTTGCTTCTGTTTCTCCCCTCTGGGGTGGTCCTTCTTCCATGTGACAGGTCTTCACACACTTGAAGGCCGTCATTGTATGCTTTCTGACTCTTCTCTTCCGCCAGGCTAACCTTACCCCGTTGCTGTAACTTATCCTCCTATGCCATGTCCTCAAGGCCCTTCACAAACAGCCTGGTTACTCTCCTCTGGACATTCGAAAGTTTATCAATATCCTTCCTAAACCACAACTTCTATAATTGAATAGGGTACTCTGATGATTCAAAGATAGATGCAATGGGGACCCAGTTCTCAAGGAGCTTACAGGATCATATGGGATTTGCAATATATATGCACAGGCAAGTATAATAATAAGAATGAAGCATCCAGTGCTTCTAAGAGCTCTACGGCAAAATGGATTTTTTTTCTCTTGTATTTAACAACTCATTATTATATTGGGACCAAGGTTTTTCCCTTTTTCTACTTTCTCATCCCACATTGGGAAGGCATTGAATAAATAGATTAGTTAGATAATCGTCACTTTTATTATATTGACTTTACCTACCCATGAACCAGTGTGGAAAGTCTTAAGCAGAGATTTATTCAGGCCAAGATCTAATCAGAAAGTAAAAGAAATTCTAATTTTCGGCTAATGGGTGCATTGCTGCTCATTGTGTTTGCTCAGGTCTGGGAAGTGTTGATATTCCCTTTTGTCAGACAGATGACATGGAAATTGATATCTCCTTAAGAGTTGGGTGATCTAAGTCATGTACCCCAAAGACCCTCATTTTAAAATAGACCACCGCATTATAATATTAATTCTCTTGTTGACCACTCAGAGTTGATTTCCATCCCTCAGGAACACCTACTCTTTGAAGGGCATATAAACTAAGAGCCCAAAACCATTAGGGGTCTTTGGCTTGAGAGAAATGGCCAAATGACTATACTTTTATTAATAAATATGCTGACCTTATTAATAAAATGATTAAATTATGCAGAAACTATCTCTTAGAATTTTTAAATTATAGTTATGAAATATTTGGGAAAGGAAATTAAGATGGATCACAATGAGTGGAGAGGGGGAGAAAGGAGGCTGGGAAAAGGTCACTAGTAATGAATTTATAGAGAAGAAGATGGCAATTGACTTGGACCTTAGACAAAGGAACAGACTTAAAGCACTGCATGAGCACAAGCATTAAGAAAGGAGAGGATAGGTTGAGAATGGGGACCTGAGAGTGAGTGGAGAGTTAGTGACTTATGAGACTGTAAAGTTAAAGGTGGATTGCAGCCGACCTGGAATGCCATTTTTAGTAGTGTATACTTTATTTGGTAGATATTTGAGCAGAGGACTGACAATGAGATCAGAATTTTAAGAAGATTAGCCCAATAGCTGTGTGAATGGTGGAATAGGTCCAATAAATCCAATCTAATAAACTTTTATTAAGTGCCTACAGGCGCTGCTAAGAGGTGGACATACAATTGTAAAAAAAAAAAAAAAGAAAAGAAAAGAAAGGAAGTTCCTACCCTCAAGTAACTCACAATCTAAAGGTAAAACTAGATAAATGATAATCTGGAAGAAGGAAAATCAGGCAGAAGGGCATTATAGTTACCTAGTGAGATGTAATGAGGACATAAACTAGCATCATTTAGGGACAGTAGAAAAGAAGGAATGGATGCCAAAAACAATGTCAAGGGAGAATATACAGGATTTAAGGACTAACGGAATGTGTATGGTAAGAGAAGGAAAAGTGAAATAGGACTTTGAGGACACGAGCCAAAGTGGCTAAAAGGATGATAAGTAGAAATAAATAGAAGTAAGGAATTTGGGAGCAGGTTTGGGATAAGAGGTGTTACTTTGTTTGTTTTTGTAAATTTTATTATTTATTTTAAACTTACATACAGAATGAGAAAAGAAAAAAAAAAGCATTGCCATATACGCAGCAGAACATGAGAGAGGATTCGATAAAAACAATAAATTTCTACTTCGAGAAAATTCATATAACAAATACTACATATTGTTTTCAAAGCTGCCCAGCTTTTCTTTGCTTCCTTGTAGTTTTTCTTTTGTTCTGTGCTGTGTACTTTGTATCTTTTTTCCTTCTTTCCCCACCCAGCTCCTCAGTTCCATCCTAAAAGAGGCTACAATTAAGCGTGGGTATTGCATACATATAGATAGATATCTATAAACATACACATATATACATATATATATTCATACACATATATGTAAGACCATACTATGCTTATTTCCACCTGTCATCTGTTTCTGAAGGTGAATAGCATCTTCCTTCATAAGTCGAAGTCTTCCCATGCTTTTCTAAATCAACTGGTTCGTCATTTCCTACACCACAGCAATATTCCAACGCAGTCACATCCTATATGAAAGATTGTCTATGAAAGATTCCCCCCCCCAATTTTTTACATTCCTTCTATTCTTAGCTGCATAGGTTTTATTTATGCAAGACAATTTTAATTTAAAATTATCTATGTTATACTTCAAGAATGCTCTCACCTTATAATACAGTTTAAGGTCTGATACTGCTGAACCTGCTTCCTTAATATCTTTTTCCCCTGGATTCTTTGAAGTCCCTGACCTTTTGTTCTTCCATATGAAATTTGTTATTATTTTTTCTAACTCAGTAAGATAATATTTTAGTAATTTAATTGGGAAAGCATTGAATAAATAGATGGGTTAGGTAAAATTGTCACTTTTATTATATTGGCTTTACCTAGCCATGAACAATAAATATTACTTCAACTATTTAGATCTGGCTTTATTTGTATTTGTCTGTTTTGGAAGGTCTACTTTCAGGTATTTTGTGCAGTCTAGTTATTTTTAATGGTCTAAAACAATATTAAATAATATTACCAATACATAGTATAGTTTCCCTATTTTTCTCTTTTGAGTAAATCTATTTTAGCTTTAACTTTAAAATCATGATTACTACGCCTGCTTTTGTTTTTTACATAATAAATTCTACTCCTGACCTTTATTTTATCTTTGTGTGTATCTCTCTTTTTTATAGAATTTCCTAAAAACAACATACTGTTGAATTCGAATTTTCAATCTGCTATTAGTTTTCATGTTATGGGTAAATTCATCTCATTCACATTGTAAGCCATAATTATCCATTGTGTATTTTCCTCCTTCCTATTTTTCCTTGCTATTCTTCTTATCCTATTCCTATCCCTCCTCTGCTTTAGTTTTTTTTTTCCTTTTTGGTGAAGCAATTGAGGTTAAGTGACTTGCCCAGGGTCACACAACTAGTATCAAGTATCAGAGGCTGGATTTGAACTCAGTTCCTTTCAACTCCATGGTCAGTGCTCTATCCACTGCACCATCTAGCTGCCCCTCTGCTTTACTTCTACCTACTACCTTGCCCTCCTATTCCTTAACCCACACACCTCCTCCAAGAGTCCCTCCCTTATACTCTTCCCCAGCTCTATCCCCTTGCCCTCTTATTTCTGTATTTAGAATAATTTAATACCTTTCTAGATATATGTTATTTCATCTTTAATCCATTCCTGATGAGAGTAAGTTTCTATCACTACAAGCCCTCCCCTCCTCTTACTAGCCTCTTCTGAATCAATTTTTTTCCTCTTATGCCTCATTTGTTTGAGATAATTACTCCTTTTTATCTCTCCTTATACAGTTTTATTTATTTATTTTTTAAAAAAATCACCTCATCATACACAGCTCAGGCCAAGCCTATTTTTTTTTCAAATTACCCACATAATGATGCCAGTCATAAGAGTACTGATAATATTTTCACATATAAGAAGTAAACAATTTGACCTCATTGAATCCCTTATAATTGGTCTTTAATGTTTACTTTATATTTCTACTGGATATTATATGTTAAATTTTCCCTTAAGTTCTGTTGTTTTTATCATAAACACCTGAAAGTCTTTCAATTCATTAACTGCCTTTTTTTTTCCATTCAGGATTATAGTTAACTGTTGGGGAAGTTACCTTTGGTCATACCCTTAGCTCTTTTGCTCTATGAAATATAGTATTCCCAGACCTATGGTTCTTCAATGTAATAGCTGCTAGGTCTTGTCTAATCCTTATTATAGATCCATGATATTTAAGTTGTTTATTTTTTTCTTGTTGCTTCCAATATTTTCTCCTTAACCTGGGAGCTTTGAAACTTGACTGTCCCTGTAAGTTTTCCTCCTGGGATATCTTTCAGGTTGTGATTAGTGGATTTCTTTCTATTTCTGCTTTGCCTTCTGGTTCTAGAACTTCGGGGCAATTTTCCTTGATAATATCCTGTAATATTGCATCGAGATTCTTTTTTTTAAATCATAATTTTCAGGTAACCTGACAATTCTTATATTATTTCTCCTTAATCTGTTCTCCAGATCAGTTATTTTTCTGATGAAATGTTTCACATCTCTTCTATTTTTTTTCATTCTTTTGATTTTGGTTATTATTTCTTGGTGTCTTTGAATGTAATTAACTTCCTTTTGCCCAGTTCTAGTTTTCAAGGAATTATTTTCTTCCTTAAGGTTTTGATTCTTTATTTCAAGTTGGTTTTCTTTCCATAATTTTCTTGATTTTCTTGGATTTCTCTTATTTTTTCATAAATCTCTTTTATTTGATTTTTAAAGTCCTTTTTGAGTTTCTCCAAAAATTTTTTTTTGGTGCTTGGGACAACTTGACACTTCTCATTGAAAAAGGGGTGGCATTTTTTGCTCCATTATCTTCCTCTAAATATGAACCCCAATATTCTCTATCCCCACAGTAACTATCTATGGTTGGGTTCTTTCTCCTTTGCTTACTCATTTTTACTTATTTATTTTTTTTGTTTTATTTTGTTTTTAGTTTAATCATGTTATAGTCCCCAGGTATGGGGAATGATGTCCCAAGTCTCAGGTCTTTCTTACTGTTATTTTCTGAGGTCTGTCCCTGGCCTCAAACTTGGGCTCTTCTCTCCACTCCTAAGCCATGGCTAGGGCCCTTAACCATACTGTCCTGCAAATGATCTTGCTCCCTCTAGTCCCTCAGGTGACTGCAAACCACAGCTGTCCTCACTACCTCTGAAAACAGGGACTCAGCTCTCCTGCAAGTGCCCACAGCCAGCAGCTACTGCTGCCACACTCATCAGGTTTGTGTTAGCTCCTTCTTCCCCAAAGGCACAGCCTGGCATGCCTCTGGTCAGCATAGCTGTGTTTGGCATCCCTCAACAGTGGAAGGTCCTTCAATCTTCTCCTACTCTGCTGTCAGACCTCCACACTGTTCAAGAGAAGACAGTTTCTTTTTTTTTTTTAACAAAATTCATTTATTCTTTTTTTAAATTTATTTATTTTTAGTTTTCAACATTCACTTCCACAAGATTTTGAGTTCCAAATTTTCTTCCCATCTCGTCCCTCCTCCCACCTCAAGATGGTGTGCATTCTGAATATCCCTTCCCCTAATCTGCCCTCCCTTCTATCCTCCCCCCTTCTCTTATCCCCTTCCCCTTCAATTTTCCTATAGGGCAGGATAGATTTCTATATCCCATTGCCCGTATATCTTACTTCCCAGTTGCATGTGAAAACAATTTTTTACATTTGTTTTTAAAACTTTGGGTTCCAAATTTTCTCCCTTCTTCCCTCACCACCCACCCTCATTGAGAAGGCAAGCAACTCAATACAAGTTATACATGTGTAGTCATGTAAAACACTTTCATAGTAGTCATGTTGTGAAAAACTAAATATATTTCCCTTAATCCTATTCCACCCCCCATTTATTCTATTCTCTTTTTTGGCCCTGTCCCCCTCAGAAGTGTTTGCTTCTGATCACCACCTCCTCCAATCTGCCCTCCCCTCTATCATCCTCCTGCTCTCTTATCCCCTTCCTGCCTATTTTCCTGTAGGATAAGATAGATTTCCATACCCATATGAGTGTGTATGTTATTCCCTCCTTAAGCCAAATCCAATGAGAATAAGATTCACTCATTCCCTCTCACCTGCCCCCACTTCCCCTCCACTGTAAAAGCCTTTTCTTGTCCATTTTATGTGAGATAATTTACCCCATTCTACCTCTCCCTTTCTTCTTCCTCCAGTATAATCCTCTCTCACCCCTTAATTTTATTCTCCATATATCACCCCTTCATCTTCAACTCATCCTGTGCCCTCTCTTTATATATCTATCTATATATACATACATATAATTTTCCCCTCCAAATACGCTAATACTGACAAAGGTCTCATGAGTTACAAATATCATCTTTCCATGTAGGAATGTAAACAGTTCAATTTTAATAAGTCCCTTATGATTTCTCATTCCTGTTTACCTCTTCATGCTTCTCTTGAGTCTTGTATTTGAAAGTCAAATTTTTCTATTCAACTCTGGTCTTTTCATCAAGAATGCTTGAAAGTCCTCTATTTCACTGAATATCCATTTTTTTCCCCTGAAGGGTTATACTCAGTTTTGCTAGGTAGGTGATTCTTGGTTGTAATTCTGTCTCTTTTGCTCTCCAGAATATTACATGTCAAGCCCTGTGGCCCCATAATGTAGAAGCTGTTAAATCTTGTGTTATCCTGATTGTGTTTCCATAATACTTGAGTTGTTTCTTTCTGACTGCTTGCAATATTTTTTCCTTGACCTGGGAACTCTGGAATTTGGCTACAATATTCCTAGGAGTTTTCCTTTGGGGATCTCTTTCAGGAGGTGATTGGTGGATTTTTTTCAATTTCTATTTTCCCCTCTGGTTCTAAAATATCAGGGCAGCTTTCCTTAATAATTTCTTGAAAGATGATGTCTAGGCTCTTTTATTTTTTATCATGGCTTTCAGATAGTCCAATAATTTTTAAATTCTCTCTCCTGGATCTATTTTCCAGGTCAGTTGTTTTTCCAATGAGATATTTCACATTGTTTTCTATTTTTTTCATTCTTTTGGTTTTGTTTTACAGTGTCTTGATTTCTCATAAAGTCACTAACTTCCAATTGCTCCATTCTAATTTTTAAGGAAATATTTTCTTCAGTGAATTTTTAGACTTACTTTTCCATTTGGCCAATTCTGCTTTTGAAGGCATTCTTCTCCTCATCGGTTTTTTTGACATCTTTTGCCATTTGGGTTTGGCTATTTTTTAAGGTGTTATGTTCTTCAGTATTTTCTTTGGGTCTCCTTTAGCAAGATGTTGACTTGTTTTTCATGATTTTCTTGCATCACTTTCATTTCTCTTCCCAGTTTTTCCTCTACTTCTCTTACTTGCTTCTCAAAATCCTTTTTGAGCTCTCCCATGGCCTCTGACCAATTCATATTTTTCTTAGGGGCTTTGGATGTAGGAGCTTTGACTTTTTTGTCTTCTTCTAGTTGTATACTTTGATCTTCTTTGTCACCAAAGAAAGATTTTATGGTCTGATTTTTTTTTTTTCATAGTTTGCTTATGATCCCAGCCAATTACTTAAGTTATAAACTCTTTGTTAAGGTAGGTGTCCACTTTTAGCGTGGAGAATGTACTGTCCCAAGCTTCGGGGGTTTTGTGCAAGTATTTTCAAAGTTACGTCTAGGGACCTGTAAATTTTCAGTTCTTCCAAGGTGCTATGATCAAGGTCGAGGTGTTTACTCCCTTTCTGGCCTGTGCTCTGGTCCATGAGTGACCACAAGTATTCTTTTCTGTCTTGGAACTGTGAGGAGGATTTCTTCTCCACCACCACTACAAGCTCTACTATGCTAGTGCCCCTCCTCACCCCAGGACCGCCACCCAGAATTGTGACCCAGATCCAAGCACAAGCAAAGCAAGAGAATCCTGCCTCAGCACCAGCAAAGAGATCCCTGTAATCCCCCTTTGAACAGCCACTCTATTCCACCTCCAGCTGTGGGCCAAGATTTCTGGAAGCAGCCGCCCTGGGGCTGCACCAGGATTGGGGCTGGGACCAAGCTTCTCTCTCCCTGGGGTCACAGACTTTGTCTACTGACCTTCTAAGTACTTTTTGGAGTTCATAGGTTGAGAAGTCTGGAAACTGCCACAGCTCTCAGTGATTTAGTCCTCTGAGGCCTGCTTCAGCTTCGCTGAGGCCTGTTTTTCCTGCATGCTCACACTGAACTGCATTCCTCTCCCAGCCTGGCGCTATAGACCTTTCCAATCACCCAACCAGGTTGTCTTCAGCTGGAAATTTGTTTCACTCTGTCTTTTAGTGAGTTCTGCTGCTTTAGAATTTGTTTAGAGCCATTTTTACAGGTATTGGGAGGGGTTTGGGGGAGAGCTCAAGCAAGTCACTGCTTTTACTCCACCATCTTGGCTCCGTCCCAAGAAGACAGTTTCTAAGACTGAGGCTGCCTCCTAAGCCAGCTGCCCTTCAGGGTAGCTGTTTATTGATTCTGCAGAGTCAATCTGGAGGTATTTGTACTTCACACAGGATGAACCTCCCCTCTGCAGGTCAGGTCTTTCCTGGGGTCTTCTCATGTTGTCTAAGAAGAACAACTGCTTAAACTTAACTTTTGTTTATTTCCACTGCTCTGCATTCCCTCTGAGACAATGATCTGTCTTTTTTTGTCAAGGAAATTTGGAGAGTTGAAAGTTTTCTGATCTACTCCACCATCTTCCCAGAATCCTCTCCAAGAGGTTGGATACATAAGCAAAGATACAGGAAGGCAGTTAAAACACTGGAATAAAGCTTTGTAGAGTCTGGGGTGAAGATATAGATTTGGAAGCAACTGATACAAAGATAATAGTCAAAATCTCAGGAGTAGTTGAGCTCGCCAAGGGAGAACATAGAGTGAGAAGGAAAGCATGTGTAGAATAAAATGTTGAGGGACATATTTGAGGGAGAACAGCAGACAACAAGGCAACAGCGACAGAGAAGCCACAGAGGTAGAAAGACAACTGAGAGGATAGAGTCTCATGGAAGCCAAGAGAAGAGTACATCCAGAAGGAAGGAGTGTCCAATAGAATTAAAAATTGTAGATAGGTAAAAGAAGCTAAACATAGAAAAAAGGCCACTGGATTAGATAATAGAGAAATGTCAGGAGTAAAGAAGATCTTGACTGGCTTAGGCCACTGAGCTAAATCTAAAAAGAGAAAATGAATGAGGGTATTGCTGGCATTTTTGTTTCTTGTGTTATTTAAGCCAATTTGTAGAAACAAATAAAAAAAGAATGAAAAATAATAATGATAAAAATTTTGTATAAAATAAAAGTATATAACTCTGAATTATTTAAATAAGGAATTAAAATGGGAAATAGACAAAAGAAATAACATCAATACCTTCTATAATAATTTCATTGAGAATTTTAACTAAATAATTAAATGTAAAATAATTACCACAATAAGGAGATCAAAAAAGCCCAAAAAGTACCTTAGTCATCAAGCATCTGACTGACTTGACAGAGATATGACCACTAGAGGCAAAAACAAACAAACAAACAAACAAACAAAAAAGCAAAAAGCAAAAAACAAAACAAAACGAAAAAAACCAAAACAAATAAAAAAATCACCTGGCTAGTGTATAAACTCTTCTGTAAAATCGTATGAAAAATGATAGTGTGTGATTATGTGCAGTATTGTCTCATAAATTTCAAGAAGCAATGCAGGGCAAAATCAGTTTAAAGGGAGTTTGGAATATATTCAATAAAATGAAATCATCCTAAGGGCATTCAAAGATGAAGAAAGACTGTAAACAAGAAAAATAGAAGAGATTTATAAAAACAAATTTAACAAATTATTTTCTCCATCAAATATAGCGGATCCATCATAATTTTATGCATTTGGAATTTTATGCATTATTATGAAATTTATGTATTATAAATACATAAGGGGTCCATTGGATTTGCCAGACTGCCAAACAGGTCTATAATGCCAAAAAATGTTTAAGAACCCTTACTGTAGAATATATTCACCAGTAAGTATGTATATCAAAATAGACATTGCAAGGCAATGAGCTAGGTCCAGATAGATGGATGGCTTCTGGCAGAAAGTAAAGCTCTTCTAATTATCCTAAGCTTTCCATGAAAGCAAACATCTTTTTTTTTTTTAATTCTAATATTTTATCAGTGTTGTTACAAGGCAGGGAGATATGGAACACCACACAGGGATGTTGTGAAGGTCAAATGAGACAACATTAGAATGTAAACTCCTTGAGGTCAGGGACTGTCTTACTTTTTGCTTATCTTTCTATCACCAGTGTGTAGTACAGAGCCTGGCAAGTGATTAATAAGTCTCTCTCTCTCTCTCTCTCTCTCTCTCTTTCTCTCTCTCTCCCCCCGTGTCTTTCTGTCTCTGCGTCTGTCTCTGTCTCTATCCCTCTGTGTCTGTCTGTCCATCCATCTGTCTATCTAATATTAGCTATAATTATAGTGATCAAAACATGCAAAGACAAATGAGGAAGCCCATAATTTTGGGATATACAAAGGGAGTTCCTAGGACTAACTTAAGTGCCACAGTTTACTGGTTAGGAGAAGGCCCTTTACTTCCAGAATAAAAGCAAATAAACAAAAGGGAATGAAAGTTCTACTATGATAACAACGCTGTTATTGGAATAAGACTCCTAAGAGAAATTAGCAGAATATTCTCTTTCCCTGGACATTTGCCTGGGAGAAAATGAGAAGCAAAGCACTCCAGGATGAGCCTTTCCACGATTCTCTTGGCACCAGAGCATCTCCCTGAGAACAGAAGGAAAGGTGGAACAAACCTTACTTTACAGGCAAATAAGCCTTCTACAGGTACCTGGGGAAAAGGTTCTCAAATGGGGAAAACACAATCTGCTTCACAAAGAGGAAGCAAGAAAATTCACCCTTATTAGGAATGGCAGCTGGCATTTTGTGTGTGTAAACAGAAGCAAAGAAATGCTACCACTTCTCCACCCCTTCCGCCTCAAATGAATATGTACACAATAGGTGCTTACTGCTTTACTTCCAGCTGTGTATCCACTTTTGTAAATTCATCATAAATATGGGTGGCACCTAGTAGTCCCATGACAATAAAACGGACATTAATTTCCATTATGCGTATTCATTTATTTATTTATTTTCAGCTCAGTTAAGTCATAAATAAATAATGAGTACAGTATAAGCCCAAAGTCTTCAACTCAAAGCTTCAGTTAAGGAGCTTTTCATTTTTGTACATCATCTCTACTATTTAGTCCTTTTCTTCCTGAGTTAAAAATATTTTCATATTGTACTGTGTTCAAAAGATTATTCAATGTAAAATTTGAACAGATGGTCTTAAAAGTCTCTTGAGATGTTTCCTATCCTGATGAATGTGAATACATACTTCATATTATGGTTTCATTGGTTTTGGGGTATTTTATAATATGTATTATATATATGTATATACATACATATACATATACATATCAAATCTACATACATTCCAATATATACATAATTATATTTGTAAACTATATTTTATATATATTGGTAGCCAATCCTTGACTATATGAGCCTACAAAAGTCTTTGTGCCATTTTAAGCTTTTAAAGCTTAACAGATCTGCAAATATAAGTACTTAGCACAGTGCTTGGCACATAGTAGGAATTTTAATAAATATTTATTAATTGATCGAATACAATTGCATACTGTACACAGATTGCATGCTATTAAGACAAATCATTTCCATTTAGACTCCCAGCATGTTTAAGTTCCCAATTAATAATCCCTTTCACCATAAAAAATATTCATATGTTATATGTATTTTTTGTTTGTTTGGTTCTTTTTACCAAATTTTTTATTTCTTCAGTGTAGGGAGCTCCCAGTGAGAGCTCTGCCTGCTAATTCAGATAAGCCCATATTCTCCCACTTGGTAGTCTTAGGGAGTTACATAGTTAAGCCATTTATCCAGGGTCACAAGCTAGTTGTTTGTTTTTTTTGTTTGTTTGTTTGTTTGTGTGTTGGTTTGTTTTTGTCGAGGCAATTGGGATTAAGTGCCTTGTCCAGGGTCACACAGCTAGTAAGTGTCAAGTGTCTGGTCTGAGACTGCATTTGAACTCAGGTCCTCCTGACTCCAGGGCTAGTGTTTTTCAGAAGCAAGAGCTGAGCTTAGATCTTCCTGAGTATAAGTCAAGTGTCTTTCTACAGCCCAAGCTACTCCTTTAAAAAAAAAAGGCAAAAAAACTATTTCTTGTGTGCTAAAAATGTTCTTTTTTCTAGCTACAGTTAATATCTCTCGTTAAATTTGTAGGAAGCATTAGGTTGAATTTAGGGACTGACCAAACTGGGGGTTGTTCATCCATAACATTACCCTCCCAAGACACTACCTAGCCAAGGATGGGGAACCTGTGGTCTCTACCAAGCCACAGGTTCCCCACCCCTGATAGACTTTTTTCTTCTAACAATGAAGTTTTGGTATACAGGGCTAAGAAAACAAACAAACAAAAACCACCAGCCTTCTCCAGCTTCCCTTAGTTTTATCAGCTTGTTAGGCTTAGGTCTGATTTGGCTCTATTCTGTGAAAAACTCATCAACACCCAGAGAAATGTGGTTTGCAAATTAAAATAGTAATATCAGTGATTTCCCCTGAGAGGGCCTTGCTTCTAGCCAGCCAGAGGCAGTATCACTGAGCAACAACTATTGAGATTTCTCAGTGGTGCTGCTGCTGCTACTGCTGCTGTGTTTATGGGAGCACTAACACTGGCAGGCAGGAAACTGTCATCTGTAAATGCTAATACAAACTAATGCAAAACCATGATAATAATGATTTCCTCTTAAAGAAATGGAATTACTATTATTACCACTGGAATATTTGCCAAAGGCAAGAAACACAAACAACTCAAAAAAAAATAAATAAAATGAAAACCTTTGCTGATCCCTCCTCTGTCTGCTTGCTTCATTAAGCGGTTCTACAGACCTGTGCTAAATACAGCCTCTCTCTGGACCATGTCTTAACCATCCTTGCTCCTATCAAAGAGGAAATATTGGCTGAGTAATGACTGCAGAATCAGAGCCCAAGTACACAAGTCTAGTGGTGCTTTGTGTGTGTGTGTGTGTGCCTTTTTTTTTTTCATATCTAAGACTAAGGTGTCCTTACCTTCGAAATGACCAAGTTACCATTTTTTGGACTCAAGACAAGGGCAAGTAATCTTGGGAGAAGCCATAAGAAGGTGTTGATGTGGGGTTGCATATGAACAGAAGAACCCAAAAGCACGGGAGCATCTCAAAAACCAGTTGGCCCTGATTGTTCTCACTTCTGATTATGTGTTTACATGCCCATGCCTCCTCCATTATGTAATGAAAACCTAGAAGGCACAAGCAGATCTACTGTCTTTTTTAACTTCCTACTCTGCACCATATATACCAGCATTTGGACGTACTTTTTTAAAACAGAAAAGTTATGGAGAAAAACATTGCTCCTAAGGGATAATTAATTGAAGAATCATAGCTGAAGGATCCATTGGACACAGCTTTCAGGGTCCTCCCCATCCCGTCACTGTGTATCTTATAAACATGCTCCCTTATGACTTCATTTTGTTCAGGATGTGTGTTCATATGTGAATCGCTCTTTATTTTGTGCAGTTTTCCGAATTGTTGTCTCGGCTGAGTTTATCCTCTTCCCTCCAGCCCAGATCAATCTGTTCATTTCCAAAAGCCAGCAGCTTCCCCAGTGTCCTGGGAAACAGGAGCTGCAGAGCTGAAGAGGCGTTCATTTTATTCAGCTATCAAACATGGGTAGCAGCATTGGAGAGGAGGTAACTGTGAAAAATGGTCAATATCTAATGGTGGATAGAAATTTGGGCCTGTGTTCAAATCCCTCCTCAGACCATCAGCTAGCAATGAGACTCTGGGAAAGGTACTTACCCAATCTTTGCCTCATTTTCCCCAATTCTGAACTGAGGGAGTTTGACTCTATGACTTCTAAGGTTCCTTCCAGGTCTAAATCTATGCTTAGATGATTAATATTTAAGTCCTATCCTGTCCTGTTCAATTGTAAATAATTGACCTTTTGTTTTGTAGCATAATAAAATCAAACCAACCTAACATGCCAATTTTGTGATATTTTAAGCATATTAAAATTTTACCAAAATGTTTTTACTTTAAATGTGATGCTAGAAGGACTACATCTGAGGTAAAAACAGGAAGATTACCATATTATGTTGTAATGCTCAAATTCATTGCAGAGGAGCATATTCCAATTCTGTAATGGAAGACAATAGGGAAAAAAAGGCTTTGATCTGCTAACATTTGTTATACAGGTGTTCTGCACTTATTTCAAGCATCAATTTAACTGTGATCTCATCAATGTAGGAACCTCCTCCAGAGATGCAGATTGCCTTGTACCTGTACTCAACAGCAGGGAACAGGTAAGAAACATATCTTTCATAAAGTAATGTAAACTGATAAATATTGTTAAAATTAGATTTGCTCTTGCCTGGGTGTCAAATACTTATCTTGCTGTCAATGGATTAGTTAATTAAGTGATTAATTTCCTATAGAATAGATACATGCTCGCTCTCTCTCTCTCTCCATATATATATATATATATATATATATATATATAGGTTATACTAATAGTTTAAATTTATATAGTGATTTAGCTTTTAGAAAGAAATATACTTACATTGTGAGTACTATTATGATCCCATTTTATTGCTGGTATTCAGTTGTTTTTCAGTTGTATCTTACTTTTTGTGACTCCATTTGGGGTTTTCTTTGCAAAAATACTGGAGTGGTTTGCATTTCCTTCTCTAGCTCATTTTACAGATGAGGAAACTGAGGCAAAGAAGGTTAATTAACTTGCCCAAGATCACACAGCTAATAAATGCCTGAGGCCAGATTTGAACTCAGTAAGATGAGCTATCCTGACTCTAACCCTAGCACCTCATTGCCTTTTATCTCCATTTTACAGATGGAAAAACTGAGGCTGAAGGAGGTTCTGTAACTTGCCCAGGGCCAGAGGAAGGATTTGAATATTGTTCTTCCTGACTCCAAGCCTAGCACTCTATCCACTATACCAAACTGTCTCTCTATAAAACTTGTATACTATAAAGGACATGTATGGTTGGGAAAATATGTGGGTCTATAATATAATGGGAAAACAGAGAACAGATGGACATTGGCAGTTTTAAACTGTTATCCACAAAATATTTAAAGGTCTACAACACATTGGCCAGAATCTCTATAGAAAGAATTGCACAGGATAAGAAACTGGGGATGGGTGGCTTCCTGCATCTGTGAAGACAGTGCCTACTACACCAACTGGATCACAGATACATTTATGGATTAATATTCTAGAATAGAAAACCTTTAACAGCAAGAATTGTCTGATTTTTCTTTGACTTTTCCCCGGCAAATAGCATATCACTTCAAACAATCTAGCTGATTAATAGAGATTTCTTGAGTAAAAGAATGGAATAATGAATTACTCATAGATGGCAGGAGCTATTAGGGATCTTAGAACTCATCTAGTCCAACTCCCTTATGGTATAGATAAGGATAATCAGGCCCAGTGAAGTTAAGTATTCCACCATGCCTGAAATACTCGCCCTCCTCATCTTCTCTTCTTGCAGTCTCTTAACTCTTCAAGGCTCAGCTCAAGTGCCACCTCTTACACAACATCTTTCCTTATTAGCCCCTAATTTTTAGCATTTTTCCTTCCCTACCAAAATTACTTTGTATTTACCCTGTATAAATTTTATGTTTATTTTTCTACATATATGATGTGTCTCTCCCTTGAAAATATTTTAAGCTTTTCTCCAGGTTAGGATTCTTTTCATTTTGGTCTTTGTATTCCCAGGGATTATTTCTAGTATTTATGACAGTGCCTGGCACTTGGTAGGTGATTTATAAGTGCTTAGTGAGTATAATTGAATTTTCTGTTAATGGAAGGTTAGATGGAAACCAGATCCGTGATGTCATTGACATAGAGAAATTTTAGAAATAACACTTCCTCTGCAAGAATAGATTGGCAACCATTCTGCAACTTATGGCCTTACAGAATTACCTGTAACACTGAACCAAGGGTCAAACAACCAGATTGAGTCAGTGGTGAGATCTGAACCCAGGTCTTCCTGATTGCTAGGCTGGATGTCTATCCACATTACTGGTCATAAATACTTCAAAATATTTTAAAATATATTTCATATGGATTGAGCCAAATCCAGAAATTTCAACAATTTCAACATCATTGACTTTTCAGAGAATCTAAGGTTGAAAGGGCCCTTGCTGGCCATCTAGTCCAATACACACATGAATAAGTATCCCCTCCACTACATCACTGACCAGTATCCATCCCAAACTTTGCTTAAAGACCACTAACAAGGGATAGCTAGGTGACACAGTGGATAGAGCAGTGACTATCTGTTTGTATGTGGATACATATATACATAAACACATCTACATTATTATACATGAGTGTATGTATACACACGAATATATATATATATATACATATGTACACACATATATACATAAAAGATAT
>NW_020950312.1:0-22019 GCF_900497805.2 Vombatus ursinus | reverse complement strand
TCTCTCTCTCTCTCTCTCTCTCTCTCTCTCTCTCTCTCTCTCTCTCTCTCTCTCCTCCTTCTGTCTCACTCTGTCTCTGTCTCTCTTTTATCTCTTCCTCTCCCCCCCCCCTCTCCTATTGTCATCCCAGCTCAGGTGCTTACTGTGCTAGTTGCTGGAGGAGTTACAAAGTTTAAATAAGACACAGTCCCTGGCCTTATTGAATTTACAGACTGGTGTAGGGAAAGATGATAATGATTATAGAGAAGACAGGATACAGTAGAAAAAAATTAGAAGACCTGGGTTCAAATCTTGGCTTTGTCACTTACTACCTGTGTAACCTTGGACAAATTACTTAACCTCTCTGACCCTTTGTTTCCTCACCTATGAGATAAGGGAGTTGGACTAGATAATGTGTAAGGTCCTTTTCAGTTCCAACATCTTAGGAACTTTACATTGTGTTATTTCCAAAAATCTACAGTGCTAAGAAATAGATTTTTCTTTAAAAGAATTCCTTTATGCTAATGAATCAGAGCATAATTAATTTTTTTTAATCCTTTGAAGGTACATTTAAATAAGATATACAAAGTTTGCTCAAATGAAAGGCATATGTCTAGGAAAACCAGTTCTGCTCAGGTTATATTAAAACTTTCTTGAAAGTATAATACCAATTTTATAAAGACACCATTGTGTAAAACTGAACACCCAACTTGTATGAATTGTGTGTATGAGTCAGAGTATTAAGAAGAATGAAATGGCCAGGAATTGATATTGGAGCCCAATGGGCTTCTTTTCTTAACAAGATGTGCTTCATTCCCATAGTTCCCATGTCTCTTGTGTCTTCTACTGCCCTGGGCCCCCAAGGGAGTTGGATAGGAAGGTGAGCTCTAAAAGAGGGTAAAGATGCCAGAGGTAAAGGTAAAGATCATGGGAAGGTGGAGGTTGAGGGAGAAGGAGAGAGCTCAAGCCAACTTCTCTTCTAGCATAATTGCTCCCTCAGTGTCTGCCAGAGTGGCTGCCTCTCACTTCAGCTGAAATGAATTTGCTCCAAATTCCAGGGTTTTTAGTTGTGGTTCTGTTGTGAGGGAGGGTCTATGGGGGGGTTTTGTGAGTGAGTCTTCATGGTCCATTTAATAGTCTACAGGAATCTGATATGATGCAATGACAGAAGAAACAGGCAAGAAAGTCTACTTTTTAATGTTCATCTATAGAGATAGAGCTTAATAAGATTTTTTTGTTTTGTTTTGTTTTAGAAGAATGGGCATGGCCCCTTTCAAGTTTAGAAAGTCAGAGCTGTGATATTAAATCAAAAATTGAGAGATTACACAAGTCAAAAATTGTACAGCATAAAGAATCTATCCTTCTGAACAGTCTCCATAGTGATAATTTTGCAAAACACAGAAAAAACAGTCAAGGTATTTAGAAAGACTATAAAGATGCCTTATGAAGATGGAACAAAAAACACTTTCTCATGAGCAGACAGGGAGTTCAACTTGGAATTTCAAATTAACTTATTGTATGATGCATTATTTAATAAATGTTAGCATTAATTTTTAAAGAGTTCAATTTGCATACCATTACTGGGCCAAATGGTTGGCGAGGATCACAATTAAAGAAAGATGCACCATTCATTTTCCTAAGAAGGAAAAATCAAACTAAGTCAAATTTCGTCATTAGACTGGATAAAGGTGGCCTCCAACTGCCAAAAATGTAGCACTGCCTGACAGATGCAGTTTAACTTCAACCATTATTTAAATCAAACTCCCTTAAGTTTGACCCTAAGCAAAAGCTCACAATTTTTATCTTGGACTCAGTTAAAGGATGAAAAAAAAAATTCCAAAGTCTTTGAAATTTTTTTTGTTCTTTATAGACATAAAAAACTAGGAACTTGGGCTTGAAAATGGAAATATAATTTTAACTCCCAATTCATCATTTTGCTTAATACTTGTATGTCCTTGGGAGACTCACTTAATGTCCCTCTGCCTCAGTTTCCTCATTTGAAGAAGCAGTTGAACAAAATATCCTCTGAGCCCCTTCTAGCTCTAAATCCATTATCCTACAATCCTGTGATTTTTATGTTCTGGCATTGAGGGGAACTTTGTCAGAAATGAAAGGGGAGCATTATTGAGTCATCATTCATATTTATAGAGCATCTTTAAAGTTTGAAAGGTACTTTCCAAACATTATCTCATATAAGCCTTATGAAAACTTGGGGAGGTGGGTACTATAGGCCTGAATCTCTTCATTCTATGAAGATGAAGAAACCAAGAACCAGAGAGGTCAAGGCACTTTCCCACAGTCACACAGTTGAAAAGTTTCAGAGATAGGATTTAAATTTGAGGTCATCCTGACTCCATCCTCCGCTGCCTTGCTCAGACTCTCTCTCTTAAAACACAATCGCTTACTCATCAGGTAACGTTTACTAAGTACGTTCCCAATCATTTTCTTTTAAAGTAACATAGCTCTCAAGTAGTTAATTATATAAACCAAATTTATAGACTCCTCAAATCCTTTAAAGTATGAGTAATAATAAGAGCTAAACAAAATAAGTCATTGTTATTTTAAGTCATAATAGTAGTAAATACCCTCAGACCCTTTAAAATGGAAATAGTAATAATAGCTCATACTTTATAATTTACAAAGATTTTTCTTAAAACAATGATTTGAAGTGAGGCAGGTCCTGTATTAATTCCTATTTTATAGATGTACAAGCCAAAGCTCAGAGAGGTTAGAATGTTTGCCCATGGTCACATGGTTATTAAGTGGCAGAGCCAGAATTCAGGACTCCTTCCTCCAACCTCAGTGTTCTTTCTACAATGCTATGCTGCCTCTCAACTTTTAAAATATTCCATTATGTGGGCAGCTAGGTGGCAGAGTGGATAAAGCACCAGCCCTGAAGTCAGGAGGACCTGAGTTCAAATCTGACCTCAGACCAAACACTTGACACTAGCTGTGTGACCCTGGGCAAGTCACTTAACCCCAATTGCCTAAAAACAAACAAAAACAACAACAACAACAAAAAAAACAAACAATATTCCATTACGACAAATAGAGTGCAAAATATAAGGAAAAGGATACTGGATTCAGAAGTGGAGAAATTGGGTTAAAATTTGAGTTTTGTCATCTTGACCTGTTTGGCACTGAACAAAATCTGCCTGGCACATGGTAGGTGCTTAATAAATGTTTATTGAACTGAATTTTATTGAAGGGGATGGTCTTGAAGATCCCTTCTGGTTTCAGATCCTGTGATACTGTGACTTGCTATTATCATGTAAAAGCACTTGCTTAGGGGCAGCGAGGTGGCGCAGTGTATAGCACACTGGCCCTGGAGTCAGGAGGAGCTGAGTTCAAATCCGGTCTCAGACACACAACACTTACTATCTGTGTGTCCCTGGGCAAGTCACTTAACCCCATTGCCTAGACCAAAAAAAAAAAAAAAAAAGAAAGGAAGAAAAAAGAAAATCACTTGCTGAAATTCCTAGGTGCTAGGTGGTGGTATAAGTGCTATGTAGGTGATAGTGTTCAGTGCACTAGTGATGAGTAATCAGAAGGAAGGAGTGCCACAATAATGCCTGTGGACATAACTGTGGGGTTAATAATTCAAGTCTTTACTCAGGGAGCCACTAAATAGATATGCATACTTACATAAATACATAGACACACACAACCAAGGTAGACCTAGAGACGTTAAGTGATTCATACATACGCACACATATATACTTATACACACATATATAGCACAGTCTACACATCATCTACACATCTGATTTTAATAATAGCTGACATTTATGTAGTACTTTGAGTTTTACAAATACTTTACTATTATTATCTCATTTGATCCTCACAACAACCCTACAAAGTCGAAACTATGCTTATCCTTGTTGCATTGTGAAGGAAAGTACGTCTCAGAGAGGTTGTGACTTTTGTACGATCACACAGCTAGTTGGTGTTAGAGGCCTGGCTCAAGACCAGATATTTCCAAACTCTGCGTATGTCATGCTTTACAATACCACATCATGCCATTTATGTGTTTGCCAAAAGACAAAATTTACAGTGGGAGCTCTAGCCATCTGTATGAATTAATGAAGCGATGGTAGTCAAGGGACACGATGCTGTCATAGAAATATAGAAATAATTTAGAAATAGAAATGAAAATAACACTTCAGGAACACATGAAAAATCAAGTTAAGAATCACTCAGAACATGAACCATATAGTTGTACATAAAACACAGTCAAGAGACCGTGAGGGGTAAGAGATAGAGCTGGTCTCTGAGTTAGAAATGCTTGACTTCAAGTCCCAATTCTGACATGTGCAGTTTGTATGAGTCTACGTGAATTACTTAACTTCTTCATGCCTCAGTTTTCTCATCTGTAAAATGAGGGGGCTAGAAAAGAAGACTTCTAAGTTTGTTTCAAATCTAAATCTAAGATCCTGTGAATACCCTTGACTCCTGAGTTTGGTTCATACTGAGGAAGTAACTATCTTAAGGTTGCTCTTAAAAAATAAAAGGGTTTTTTGCTCTCCAAACCAAAAATTCATTTCTGAAATCTCCATATGTGATGATGCAGCTCATTAGAGTTTGGGATTTGGACTCTAAGGATACAAGTACAAATGCTGGATCTGCCCCTTACTAGCTGAGTGACCCTGAACAAATCAAATCACCTCTATGGGCTTTAATTTTCTCCTCTGAAAAATGAAGGGGTTGAGCTAGATAACTTCAAAGGTCCCTGCCAGATCTAAATTTATGATCTTTTAATAGACATAGTAACAGTATGGTCAATACAGGCAGGAGTCATAAATAGATGGTCTGTAGTTGGGCGGCAAGATATCTTACTCCCCATACATACTATGTGCTATGGGAAGATTAGCAAGCATTAATTAAATTTGAGACAAAATTCACCCAAATCTTTTATTTCCACAAATATGAATTTAATGATAGCATCTTCTCCCTAAGATCACCTCCAAATTATCCTCTCGAGAGGAAGGTAAGTGGTATAGTGGAGAGAATGCTGGGCCTGGAATCAGGATAATCTGGCTTGAAATCCAAGCTCAAACACTAGCTGTGTGACCCTGGGCAAGTCACTTCATCCCTCTCTGCCTCATAGGCTACTTCATAGGCTTATTGTCAGGATCCAATGAGATAATATTTGCAAAGTGCTTAGCACAGTGGCTGGCTCATAGTAGGTGCTGTATAAATGCTTATTCCCTGCTCTCCTCCCCTCATCCATTTTTGTTGTTGTTGTTGTACCTAGTTGTTTGCATGTTGTCTTCCCCAATAGATTGTAAGCTCCTTGGCCTCCTTTCTACCTCCATAAGACCTAGCAAACAGCCTGGCACATAGAAGGTGCAAAATTAATGCTAATTTATCACTTCATGGAGCATCTGAAGAAATAAATCTTTCAAAAAGTATTAAAAATAATATTTCATTTCAACAAACATTTATTAAACACTTAAAATGGGAAAGACATTGTCATAGGCACTTGAGAGTCAAATAATCGCTGAATTTGAGATTAGGAAGGGATCACAGAGGCCTTCTGGCACAACCTTTGCACAAAAGCAATCTCTGCTCTAACCTAGCTGACAAGTGGTTGTTCAGCCTCTCGGAGGGGAAGTCACAATCTCTCTAGGTAGTCTGTTTTACTTTCAGGCAGCTCTAATTGTTAGGAAGTTTTTCCTGATATCAAGTCAAAATTTGTCACTTCATAATTTCCACCCGTTGCTTCTGTTTCTCCCCTCTGGGGTGGTCCTTCTTCCATGTGACAGGTCTTCACACACTTGAAGGCCGTCATTGTATGCTTTCTGACTCTTCTCTTCCGCCAGGCTAACCTTACCCCGTTGCTGTAACTTATCCTCCTATGCCATGTCCTCAAGGCCCTTCACAAACAGCCTGGTTACTCTCCTCTGGACATTCGAAAGTTTATCAATATCCTTCCTAAACCACAACTTCCATAATTGAATAGGGTACTCTGATGATTCAAAGATAGATGCAATGGGGACCCAGTTCTCAAGGAGCTTACAGGATCATATGGGATTTGCAATATATGCACAGGCAAGTATAATAATAAGAATGAAGCATCCAGTGCTTCTAAGAGCTCTACGGCAAAATGGATTTTTTTCTCTTGTATTTAACAACTCATTATTATATTGGGACCAAGGTTTTTCCCTTTTTCTACTTTCTCATCCCAAATTGGGAAGGCATTGAATAAATAGATTAGTTAGATAATCGTCACTTTTATTATATTGACTTTACCTACCCATGAACCAGTGTGGGAAGTCTTAAGCAGAGATTTATTCAGGCCAAGATCTAATCAGAAAGTAAAAGAAATTCTAATTTTTGGCTAATGGGTGCATTGCTGCTCATTGTGTTTGCTCAGGTCTGGGAAGTGTTGATATTCCCTTTTGTCAGACAGATGACATGGAAATTGATATCTCCTTAAGAGTTGGGTGATCTAAGTCATGTACCCCAAAGACCCTCATTTTAAAATAGACCACCGCATTATAATATTAATTCTCTTGTTGACCACTCAGAGTTGATTTCCATCCCTCAGGAACACCTACTCTTTGAAGGGCATATAAACTAAGAGCCCAAAACCATTAGGGGTCTTTGGCTTGAGAGAAATGGCCAAATGACTATACTTTTATTAATAAATATGCTGACCTTATTAATAAAATGATTAAATTATGCAGAAACTATCTCTTAGAATTTTTAAATTATAGTTATGAAATATTTGGGAAAGGAAATTAAGATGGATCACAATGAGTGGAGAGGGGGAGAAAGGAGGCTAGGAAAAGGTCACTAGTAATGAATTTATACAGAAGAAGATGGCAATTGACTTAGACCTTAGACAAAGGAACAGACTTAAAGCACTGCATGAGCACAAGCATTAAGAAAGGAGAGGATAGGTTGAGAATGGGGACCTGAGAGTGAGTGGAGAGTTAGTGACTTATGAGACTGTAAAGTTAAAGGTGGATTGCAGCCGACCTGGAATGCCATTTTTAGTAGTGTATACTTTATTTGGTAGATATTTGAGCAGAGGACTGACAATGAGATCAGAATTTTAAGAAGATTAGCCCAATAGCTGTGTGAATGGTGGAATAGGTCCAATAAATCCAATCTAATAAACTTTTATTAAATGCCTACAGGCGCTGCTAAGAGGTGGGCATACAATTGTAAAAAAAAAAAAAGAAAAGAAAAAGAAAAAAGAAAAGAAAAGAAAGGAAGTTCCTACCCTCAAGTAACTCACAATCTAAAGGTAAAACTAGATAAATGATAATCTGGAAGAAGGAAAATCAGGCAGAAGGGCATTATAGTTACCTAGTGAGATGTAATGAGGACATAAACTAGCATCATTTAGGGACAGTAGAAAAGAAGGAATGGATGCCAAAAACAATGTCAAGGGAGAATATACAGGATTTAAGGACTAACGGAATGTGTATGGTAAGAGAAGGAAAAGTGAAATAGGACTTTGAGGACACGAGCCAAAGTGGCTAAAAGGATGATAAGTAGAAATAAATAGAAGTAAGGAATTTGGGAGCAGGTTTGGGATAAGAGGTGTTACTTTGTTTGTTTTTGTAAATTTTATTATTTATTTTAAACTTACATACAGAATGAGAAAAGAAAAAAAAAAGCATTGCCATATACGCAGCAGAACATGAGAGAGGATTCGATAAAAACAATAAATTTCTACTTCGAGAAAATTCATATAACAAATACTACATATTGTTTTCAAAGCTGCCCAGCTTTTCTTTGCTTCCTTGTAGTTTTTCTTTTGTTCTGTGCTGTGTACTTTGTATCTTTTTTCCTTCTTTCCCCACCCAGCTCCTCAGTTCCATCCTAAAAGAGGCTACAATTAAGCGTGGGTATTGCATACATATAGATAGATATCTATAAACATACACATATATACATATATATATTCATACACATATATGTAAGACCATACTATGCTTATTTCCACCTGTCATCTGTTTCTGAAGGTGAATAACATCTTCCTTCATAAGTCCAAGTCTTCCCATGCTTTTCTAAATCAACTGGTTCGTCATTTCCTACACCACAGCAATATTCCAACGCAGTCACATCCTATATGAAAGATTGTCTATGAAAGATTCCCCCCCCAATTTTTTACATTCCTTCTATTCTTAGCTGCATAGGTTTTATTTATGCAAGACAATTTTAATTTAAAATTATCTATGTTATACTTCAAGAATTCTCTCACCTTATAATACAGTTTAAGGTCTGATACTGCTGAACCTGCTTCCTTAATATCTTTTTCCCCTGGATTCTTTGAAGTCCCTGACCTTTTGTTCTTCCATATGAAATTTGTTATTATTTTTTCTAACTCAGTAAGATAATATTTTAGTAATTTAATTGGGAAAGCATTGAATAAATAGATGGGTTAGGTAAAATTGTCACTTTTATTATATTGGCTTTACCTAGCCATGAACAATAAATATTACTTCAACTATTTAGATCTGGCTTTATTTGTATTTGTCTGTTTTGGAAGGTCTACTTTCAGGTATTTTGTGCAGTCTAGATATTTTTAATGGTCTAAAACAATATTAAATAATATTACCAATACATAGTATAGTTTCCCTATTTTTCTCTTTTGAGTAAATCTATTTTAGCTTTAACTTTAAAATCATGATTACTACGCCTGCTTTTGTTTTTTACATAATAAATTCTACTCCTGACCTTTATTTTATCTTTGTGTGTATCTCTCTTTTTTATAGAATTTCCTAAAAACAACATACTGTTGAATTCGAATTTTCAATCTGCTATTAGTTTTCATGTTATGGGTAAATTCATCTCATTCACATTGTAAGCCATAATTATCCATTGTGTATTTTCCTCCTTCCTATTTTTCCTTGCTATTCTTCTTATCCTATTCCTATCCCTCCTCTGCTTTAGTTTTTTTCTTCCTTTTTGGTGAAGCAATTGAGGTTAAGTGACTTGCCCAGAGTCACACAACTAGTATCAAGTATCAGAGGCTGGATTTGAACTCAGTTCCTTTCAACTCCATGGTCAGTGCTCTATCCACTGCACCATCTAGCTGCCCCTCTGCTTTACTTCTACCTACTACCTTGCCCTCCTATTCCTTAACCCACACACCTCCTCCAAGAGTCCCTCCCTTATACTCTTCCCCAGCTCTATCCCCTTGCCCTCTTATTTCTGTATTTAGAATAATTTAATACCTTTCTAGATATATGTTATTTCATCTTTAATCCATTCCTGATGAGAGTAAGTTTCTATCACTACAAGCCCTCCCCTCCTCTTACTAGCCTCTTCTGAATCAATTTTTTTCCTCTTATGCCTCATTTGTTTGAGATAATTACTCCTTTTTATCTCTCCTTATACAGTTTTATTTATTTATTTTTTAAAAAATCACCTCATCATACACAGCTCAGGCCAAGCCTATTTTTTTTTCAAATTACCCACATAATGATGCCAGTCATAAGAGTACTGATAATATTTTCACATATAAGAAGTAAACAATTTGACCTCATTGAATCCCTTATAATTGGTCTTTAATGTTTACTTTATATTTCTACTGGATATTATATGTTAAATTTTCCCTTAAGTTCTGTTGTTTTTATCATAAACACCTGAAAGTCTTTCAATTCATTAACTGCCTTTTTTTTTCCATTCAGGATTATAGTTAACTGCTGGGGAAGTTACCTTTGGTCATACCCTTAGCTCTTTTGCTCTATGAAATATAGTATTCCCAGACCTATGGTTCTTCAATGTAATAGCTGCTAGGTCTTGTCTAATCCTTATTATAGATCCATGATATTTAAGTTGTTTATTTTTTTCTTGTTGCTTCCAATATTTTCTCCTTAACCTGGGAGCTTTGAAACTTGACTGTCCCTGTAAGTTTTCCTCCTGGGATATCTTTCAGGTTGTGATTAGTGGATTTCTTTCTATTTCTGCTTTGCCTTCTGGTTCTAGAACTTCGGGGCAATTTTCCTTGATAATATCCTGTAATATTGTATCGAGATTCTTTTTTTTAAATCATAATTTTCAGGTAACCTGACAATTCTTATATTATTTCTCCTTAATCTGTTCTCCAGATCAGTTATTTTTCTGATGAAATGTTTCACATCTCTTCTATTTTTTTTCATTCTTTTGATTTTGGTTATTATTTCTTGGTGTCTTTGAATGTAATTAGCTTCCTTTTGCCCAGTTCTAGTTTTCAAGGAATTATTTTCTTCCTTAAGGTTTTGATTCTTTATTTCAAGTTGGTTTTCTTTCCATAATTTTCTTGATTTTCTTGGATTTCTCTTATTTTTTCATAAATCTCTTTTATTTGATTTTTAAAGTCCTTTTTGAGTTTCTCCAAAAATTTTTTTTTGGTGCTTGGGACAACTTGACACTTCTCATTGAAAAAGGGGTGGCATTTTTTGCTCCATTATCTTCCTCTAAATATGAACCCCAATATTCTCTATCCCCACAGTAACTATCTATGGTTGGGTTCTTTCTCCTTTGCTTACTCATTTTTACTTATTTATTTTTTTGTTTTATTTTGTTTTTAGTTTAATCATGTTATAGTCCCCAGGTATGGGGAATGATGTCCCAAGTCTCAGGTCTTTCTTACTGTTATTTTCTGAGGTCTGTCCCTGGGCTCAAACTTGGGCTCTTCTCTCCACTCCTAAGCCATGGCTAGGGCCCTTAACCATACTGTCCTGCAAATGATCTTGCTCCCTCTAGTCCCTCAGGTGACTGCAAACCACAGCTGTCCTCACTACCTCTGAAAACAGGGACTCAGCTCTCCTGCAAGTGCCCACAGCCAGCAGCTACTGCTGCCACACTCATCAGGTTTGTGTTAGCTCCTTCTTCCCCAAAGGCACAGCCTGGCATGCCTCTGGTCAGCATAGCTGTGTTTGGCATCCCTCAACAGTGGAAGGTCCTTCAATCTTCTCCTACTCTGCTGTCAGACCTCCACACTGTTCAAGAGAAGACAGTTTCTTTTTTTTTTTTAACAAAATTCATTTATTCTTTTTTTAAATTTATTTATTTTTAGTTTTCAACATTCACTTCCACAAGATTTTGAGTTCCAAATTTTCTTCCCATCTCGTCCCTCCTCCCACCTCAAGATGGTGTGCATTCTGAATATCCCTTCCCCTAATCTGCCCTCCCTTCTATCCTCCCCCCTTCTCTTATCCCCTTCCCCTTCAATTTTCCTATAGGGCAGGATAGATTTCTATATCCCATTGCCCGTATATCTTATTTCCCAGTTGCATGTGAAAACAATTTTTTACATTTGTTTTTAAAACTTTGGGTTCCAAATTTTCTCCCTTCTTCCCTCACCACCCACCCTCATTGAGAAGGCAAGCAACTCAATACAAGTTATACATGTGTAGTCATGTAAAACACTTTCATAGTAGTCATGTTGTGAAAAACTAAATATATTTCCCTTAATCCTATTCCACCCCCCATTCTCTTTTTTGGCCCTGTCCCCCTCAGAAGTGTTTGCTTCTGATCACCACCTCCTCCAATCTGCCCTCCCCTCTATCATCCTCCTGCTCTCTTATCCCCTTCCTGCCTATTTTCCTGTAGGATAAGATAGATTTCCATACCCATATGAGTGTGTATGTTATTCCCTCCTTAAGCCAAATCCAATGAGAATAAGATTCACTCATTCCCTCTCACCTGCCCCCACTTCCCCTCCACTGTAAAAGCCTTTTCTTGACCATTTTATGTGAGATAATTTACCCCATTCTACCTCTCCCTTTCTTCTTCCTCCAGTATAATCCTCTCTCACCCCTTAATTTTATTCTCCATATATCACCCCTTCATCTTCAACTCATCCTGTGCCCTCTCTTTATATATCTATCTATATATACATACATATAATTTTCCCCTCCAAATACGCTAATACTGACAAAGGTCTCATGAGTTACAAATATCATCTTTCCATGTAGGAATGTAAACAGTTCAATTTTAATAAGTCCCTTATGATTTCTCATTCCTGTTTACCTCTTCATGCTTCTCTTGAGTCTTGTATTTGAAAGTCAAATTTTTCTATTCAACTCTGGTCTTTTCATCAAGAATGCTTGAAAGTCCTCTATTTCACTGAATGTCCATTTTTTTCCCCTGAAGGGTTATACTCAGTTTTGCTAGGTAGGCGATTCTTGGTTGTAATTCTGTCTCTTTTGCTCTCCAGAATATTACATGTCAAGCCCTGTGGCCCCATAATGTAGAAGCTGTTAAATCTTGTGTTATCCTGATTGTGTTTCCATAATACTTGAGTTGTTTCTTTCTGACTGCTTGCAATATTTTTTCCTTGACCTGGGAACTCTGGAATTTGGCTACAATATTCCTAGGAGTTTTCCTTTGGGGATCTCTTTCAGGAGGTGATTGGTGGATTTTTTCAATTTCTATTTTCCCCTCTGGTTCTAAAAGCTTTCCTTAATAATTTCTTGAAAGATGATGTCTAGGCTCTTTTATTTTTTATCATGGCTTTCAGATAGTCCAATAATTTTTAAATTCTCTCTCCTGGATCTATTTTCCAGGTCAGTTGTTTTTCCAATGAGATATTTCACATTGTTTTCTATTTTTTTCATTCTTTTGGTTTTGTTTTACAGTGTCTTGATTTCTCATAAAATCACTAACTTCCAATTGCTCCATTCTAATTTTTAAGGAAATATTTTCTTCAGTGAATTTTTAGACTTACTTTTCCATTTGGCCAATTCTGCTTTTGAAGGCATTCTTCTCCTCATCGGTTTTTTTGACATCTTTTGCCATTTGGGTTTGGCTATTTTTTAAGGTGTTATGTTCTTCAGTATTTTCTTTGGGTCTCCTTTAGCAAGATGTTGACTTGTTTTTCATGATTTTCTTGCATCACTTTCATTTCTCTTCCCAGTTTTTCCTCTACTTCTCTTACTTGCTTCTCAAAATCCTTTTTGAGCTCTCCCATGGCCTCTGACCAATTCATATTTTTCTTAGGGGCTTTGGATGTAGGAGCTTTGACTTTTTTGTCTTCTTCTAGTTGTATACTTTGATCTTCTTTGTCACCAAAGAAAGATTTTATGGTCTGACTTTTTTTTTTCATAGTTTGCTTATGATCCCAGCCAATTACTTAAGTTATAAACTCTTTGTTAAGGTAGGTGTCCACTTTTAGCGTGGAGAATGTACTGTCCCAAGCTTCGGGGGTTTTGTGCAAGTATTTTCAAAGTTACGTCTAGGGACCTGTAAATTTTCAGTTCTTCCAAGGTGCTATGATCAAGGTCGAGGTGTTTACTCCCTTTCTGGCCTGTGCTCTGGTCCATGAGTGACCACAAGTATTCTTTTCTGTCTTGGAACTGTGAGGAGGATTTCTTCTCCACCACCACTACAAGCTCTACTATGCTAGTGCCCCTCCTCACCCCAGGACCGCCACCCAGAATTGTGACCCAGATCCAAGCACAAGCAAAGCAAGAGAATCCTGCCTCAGCACCAGCAAAGAGATCCCTGTAATCCCCCTTTGAACAGCCACTCTATTCCACCTCCAGCTGTGGGCCAAGAGTTCTGGAAGCAGCCGCCCTGGGGCTGCGCCAGGATTGGGGCTGGGACCAAGCTTCTCTCTCCCTGGGGTCACAGACTTTGTCTACTGACCTTCTAAGTACTTTTTGGAGTTCATAGGTTGAGGAGTCTGGAAACTGCCACAGCTCTCAGTGATTTAGTCCTCTGAGGCCTGCTTCAGCTTCGCTGAGGCCTGTTTTTCCTGCATGATCACACTGAACTGCTTTCCTCTCCCAGCCTGGCGCTATAGACCTTTCCAATCACCCAACCAGGTTGTCTTCAGCTGGAAATTTGTTTCACTATGTCTTTTAGTGAGTTCTGCTGCTTTAGAATTTGTTTAGAGCCATTTTTACAGGTATTGGGAGGGGTTTGGGGGAGAGCTCAAGCAAGTCACTGCTTTTACTCCACCATCTTGGCTCCGTCCCAAGAAGACAGTTTCTAAGACTGAGGCTGCCTCCTAAGCCAGCTGCCCTTCAGGGTAGCTGTTTATTGATTCTGCAGAGTCAATCTGGAGGTATTTGTACTTCACACAGGATGAACCTCCCCTCTGCAGTTCAGGTCTTTCCTGGGGTCTTCTCATGTTGTCTAAGAAGAACAACTGCTTAAACTTAACTTTTGTTTATTTCCACTGCTCTGCATTCCCTCTGAGACAATGATCTGTCTTTTTTTGTCAAGGAAATTTGGAGAGTTGAAAGTTTTCTGATCTACTCCACCATCTTCCCAGAATCCTCTCCAAGAGGTTGGATACATAAGCAAAGATACAGGAAGGCAGTTAAAACACTGGAATAAAGCTTTGTAGAGTCTGGGGTGAAGATATAGATTTGGAAGCAACTGATACAAAGATAATAGTCAAAATCTCAGGAGTAGTTGAGCTCGCCAAGGGAGAACATAGAGTGAGAAGGAAAGCATGTGTAGAATAAAATGTTGAGGGACATATTTGAGGGAGAACAGCAGACAACAAGGCAACAGCGACAGAGAAGCCAAAGAGGTAGAAAGACAACTGAGAGGATAGAGCCTCATGGAAGCCAAGAGAAGAGTACATCCAGAAGGAAGGAGTGTCCAATAGAATTAAAAATTGTAGATAGGTAAAAGAAGCTAAACATAGAAAAAAGGCCACTGGATTAGATAATAGAGAAATGTTAGGAGTAAAGAAGATCTTGACTGGCTTAGGCCACTGAGCTAAATCTAAAAAGAGAAAATGAATGAGGGTATTGCTGGCATTTTTGTTTCTTGTGTTATTTAAGCCAATTTGTAGAAACAAATAAAAAAAGAATGAAAAATCATAATGATAAAAATTTTGTATAAAATAAAAGTATATAACTCTGAATTATTTAAATAAGGAATTAAAATGGGAAATAGACAAAAGAAATAACATCAATACCTTCTATAATAATTTCATTGAGAATTTTAACTAAATAATTAAATGTAAAATAATTACCACAATAAGGAGATCAAAAAAGCCCAAAAAGTACCTTAGTCATCAAGCATCTGACTGACTTGACAGAGATATGACCACTAGAGGCAAAAACAAACAAACAAACAAACAAACAAAAAAGCAAAAAGCAAAAAACAAAACAAAACAAAAAAAACAAAAACAAATAAAAAAATCACCTGGCTAGTGTATAAACTCTTCTGTAAAATCGTATGAAAAATGATAGTGTGTGATTATGTGCAGTATTGTCTCATAAATTTCAAGAAGCAATGCAGGGCAAAATCAGTTTAAAGGGAGTTTGGAATATATTCAATAAAATGAAATCATCCTAAGGGCATTCAAAGATGAAGAAAGACTGTAAACAAGAAAAATAGAAGAGATTTATAAAAACAAATTTAACAAATTATTTTCTCCATCAAATATAGCGGATCCATCATAATTTTATGCATTTGGAATTTTATGCATTATTATGAAATTTATGTATTATAAATACATAAGGGGTCCATTGGATTTGCCAGACTGCCAAACAGGTCTATAATGCCAAAAAATGTTTAAGAACCCTTACTGTAGAATATATTCAACAGTAAGTATGTATATCAAAATAGACATTGCAAGGCAATGAGCTAGGTCCAGGTAGATGGATGGCTTCTGGCAGAAAGTAAAGCTCTTCTAATTATCCTAAGCTTTCCATGAAAGCAAACATCTTTTTTTTTTTTAATTCTAATATTTTATCAGTGTTGTTACAAGGCAGGGAGATATGGAACACCACACAGGGATGTTGTGAAGGTCAAATGAGACAACATTAGAATGAAAACTCCTTGAGGTCAGGGACTGTCTTACTTTTTGCTTATCTTTCTATCACCAGTGTGTAGTACAGAGCCTGGCAAGTGATTAATAAATCTCTCTCTCTCTCTCTCTCTCTCTCTCTCTCTCTCTCTCTCTCTCTCTCTCTCTCTCCCCCCCCCGTGTCTTTCTGTCTCTGCGTCTGTCTCTGTCTCTATCCCTCTGTGTCTGTCTGTCCATCCATCTGTCTATCTAATATTAGCTATAATTATAGTGATCAAAACATGCAAAGACAAATGAGGAAGCCCATAATTTTGGGATATACAAAGGGAGTTCCTAGGACTAACTTAAGTGCCACAGTTTACTGGTTAGGAGAAGGCCCTTTACTTCCAGAATAAAAGCAAATAAACAAAAGGGAATGAAAGTTCTACTATGATAACAACGCTGTTATTGGAATAAGACTCCTAAGAGAAATTAGCAGAATATTCTCTTTCCCTGGACATTTGCCTGGGAGAAAATGAGAAGCAAAGCACTCCAGGATGAGCCTTTCCACGATTCTCTTGGCACCAGAGCATCTCCCTGAGAACAGAAGGAAAGGTGGAACAAACCTTACTTTACAGGCAAATAAGCCTTCTACAGGTACCTGGGGAAAAGGTTCTCAAATGGGGAAAACACAATCTGCTTCACAAAGAGGAAGCAAGAAAATTCACCCTTATTAGGAATGGCAGCTGGCATTTTGTGTGTGTAAACAGAAGCAAAGAAATGCTACCACTTCTCCACCCCTTCCCCCTCAAATGAATATGTACACAATAGGTGCTTACTGCTTTACTTCCAGCTGTGTATCCACTTTTGTAAATTCATCATAAATATGGGTGGCACCTAGTAGTCCCATGACAATAAAACGGACATTAATTTCCATTATGCGTATTCATTTATTTATTTATTTTCAGCTCAGTTAAGTCATAAATAAATAATGAGTACAGTATAAGCCCAAAGTCTTCAACTCAAAGCTTCAGTTAAGGAGCTTTTCATTTTTGTACATCATCTCTACTATTTAGTCCTTTTCTTCCTGAGTTAAAAATATTTTCATATTGTACTGTGTTCAAAAGATTATTCAATGTAAAATTTGAACAGATGGTCTTAAAAGTCTCTTGAGATGTTTCCTATCCTGATGAATGTGAATACATACTTCATATTATGGTTTCATTGGTTTTGGGGTATTTTATAATATGTATTATATATATGTATATACATACATATACATATATATATCAAATCTACATACATTCCAATATATACATAATTATATTTGTAAACTATATTTTATATATATTGGTAGCCAATCCTTGACTATATGAGCCTACAAAAGTCTTTGTGCCATTTTAAGCTTTTAAAGCTTAACAGACCTGCAAATATAAGTACTTAGCACAGTGCTTGGCACATAGTAGGAATTTTAATAAATATTTATTAATTGATCGAATACAATTGCATACTGTACACAGATTGCATGCTATTAAGACAAATCATTTCCATTTAGACTCTCAGCATGTTTAAGTTCCCAATTAATAATCCCTTTCACCATAAAAAATATTCATATGTTATATGTATTTTTTGTTTGTTTGGTTCTTTTTACCAAATTTTTTATTTCTTCAGTGTAGGGAGCTCCCAGTGAGAGCTCTGCCTGCTAATTCAGATAAGCCCATATTCTCCCACTTGGTAGTCTTAGGGAGTTACATAGTTAAGCCACTTATCCAGGGTCACAAGCTAGTTGTTTGTTTTTTTTGTTTGTTTGTTTGTTTGTGTGTTGGTTTGTTTTTGTCGAGGCAATTGGGATTAAGTGCCTTGTCCAGGGTCACACAGCTAGTAAGTGTCAAGTGTCTGGTCTGAGACTGCATTTGAACTCAGGTCCTCCTGACTCCAGGGCTAGTGTTTTTCAGAAGCAAGAGCTGAGCTTAGATCTTCCTGAGTATAAGTCAAGTGTCTTTCTACAGCCCAAGCTACTCCTTTAAAAAAAAAAGGCAAAAAAACTATTTCTTGTGTGCTAAAAATGTTCTTTTTTCTAGCTACAGTTAATATCTCTCGTTAAATTTGTAGGAAGCATTAGGTTGAATTTAGGGACTGACCAAACTGGGGGTTGTTCATCCATAACATTACCCTCCCAAGACACTACCTAGCCAAGGATGGGGAACCTGTGGTCTCTACCAAGCCACAGGTTCCCCACCCCTGATAGACTTTTTTCTTCTAACAATGAAGTTTTGGTATACAGGGCTAAGAAAACAAACAAACAAAAACCACCAGCCTTCTCCAGCTTCCCTTAGTTTTATCAGCTTGTTAGGCTTAGGTCTGATTTGGCTCTATTCTGTGAAAAACTCATCAACACCCAGAGAAATGTGGTTTGCAAATTAAAATAGTAATATCAGTGATTTCCCCTGAGAGGGCCTTGCTTCTAGCCAGCCAGAGGCAGTATCACTGAGCAACAACTATTGAGATTTCTCAGTGGTGCTGCTGCTGCTACTGCTGCTGTGTTTATGGGAGCACTAACACTGGCAGGCAGGAAACTGTCATCTGTAAATGCTAATACAAACTAATGCAAAACCATGATAATAATGATTTCCTCTTAAAGAAATGGAATTACTATTATTACCACTGGAATATTTGCCAAAGGCAAGAAACACAAACAACTCAAAAAAAAATAAATAAAATGAAAACCTTTGCTGATCCCTCCTCTGTCTGCTTGCTTCATTAAGCGGTTCTACAGACCTGTGCTAAATACAGCCTCTCTCTGGACCATGTCTTAACCATCCTTGCTCCTATCAAAGAGGAAATATTGGCTGAGTAATGACTGCAGAATCAGAGCCCAAGTACACAAGTCTAGTGGTGCTTTGTGTGTGTGTGTGTGTGCCTTTTTTTTTTTCATATCTAAGACTAAGGTGTCCTTACCTTCGAAATGACCAAGTTACCATTTTTTGGACTCAAGACAAGGGCAAGTAATCTTGGGAGAAGCCATAAGAAGGTGTTGATGTGGGGTTGCATATGAACAGAAGAACCCAAAAGCACGGGAGCATCTCAAAAACCAGTTGGCCCTGATTGTTCTCACTTCTGATTATGTGTTTACATGCCCATGCCTCCTCCATTATGTAATGAAAACCTAGAAGGCACAAGCAGATCTACTGTCTTTTTTAACTTCCTACTCTGCACCATATATACCAGCATTTGGACGTACTTTTTTAAAACAGAAAAGTTATGGAGAAAAACATTGCTCCTAAGGGATAATTAATTGAAGAATCATAGCTGAAGGATCCATTGGACACAGCTTTCAGGGTCCTCCCCATCCCGTCACTGTGTATCTTATAAACATGCTCCCTTATGACTTCATTTTGTTCAGGATGTGTGTTCATATGTGAATCGCTCTTTATTTTGTGCAGTTTTCCGAATTGTTGTCTCGGCTGAGTTTATCCTCTTCCCTCCAGCCCAGATCAATCTGTTCATTTCCAAAAGCCAGCAGCTTCCCCAGTGTCCTGGGAAACAGGAGCTGCAGAGCTGAAGAGGCGTTCATTTTATTCAGCTATCAAACATGGGTAGCAGCATTGGAGAGGAGGTAACTGTGAAAAATGGTCAATATCTAATGGTGGATAGAAATTTGGGCCTGTGTTCAAATCCCTCCTCAGACCATCAGCTAGCAATGAGACTCTGGGAAAGGTACTTACCCAATCTTTGCCTCATTTTCCCCAATTCTGAACTGAGGGAGTTTGACTCTATGACTTCTAAGGTTCCTTCCAGGTCTAAATCTATGCTTAGATGATTAATATTTAAGTCCTATCCTGTCCTGTTCAATTGTAAATAATTGACCTTTTGTTTTGTAGCATAATAAAATCAAACCAACCTAACATGCCAATTTTGTGATATTTTAAGCATATTAAAATTTTACCAAAATGTTTTTACTTTAAATGTGATGCTAGAAGGACTACATCTGAGGTAAAAACAGGAAGATTACCATATTATGTTGTAATGCTCAAATTCATTGCAGAGGAGCATATTCCAATTCTGTAATGGAAGACAATAGGGAAAAAAAGGCTTTGATCTGCTAACATTTGTTATACAGGTGTTCTGCACTTATTTCAAGCATCAATTTAACTGTGATCTCATCAATGTAGGAACCTCCTCCAGAGATGCAGATTGCCTTGTACCTGTACTCAACAGCAGGGAACAGGTAAGAAACATATCTTTCATAAAGTAATGTAAACTGATAAATATTGTTAAAATTAGATTTGCTCTTGCCTGGGTGTCAAATACTTATCTTGCTGTCAATGGATTAGTTAATTAAGTGATTAATTTCCTATAGAATAGATACATGCTCGCTCTCTCTCTCTCTCCATATATATATATATATATATATATATATATATAGGTTATACTAATAGTTTAAATTTATATAGTGATTTAGCTTTTAGAAAGAAATATACTTACATTGTGAGTACTATTATGATCCCATTTTATTGCTGGTATTCAGTTGTTTTTCAGTTGTATCTTACTTTTTGTGACTCCATTTGGGGTTTTCTTTGCAAAAATACTGGAGTGGTTTGCATTTCCTTCTCTAGCTCATTTTACAGATGAGGAAACTGAGGCAAAGAAGGTTAATTAACTTGCCCAAGATCACACAGCTAATAAATGCCTGAGGCCAGATTTGAACTCAGTAAGATGAGCTATCCTGACTCTAACCCTAGCACCTCATTGCCTTTTATCTCCATTTTACAGATGGAAAAACTGAGGCTGAAGGAGGTTCTGTAACTTGCCCAGGGCCAGAGGAAGGATTTGAATATTGTTCTTCCTGACTCCAAGCCTAGCACTCTATCCACTATACCAAACTGTCTCTCTATAAAACTTGTATACTATAAAGGACATGTATGGTTGGGAAAATATGTGGGTCTATAATATAATGGGAAAACAGAGAACAGATGGACATTGGCAGTTTTAAACTGTTATCCACAAAATATTTAAAGGTCTACAACACATTGGCCAGAATCTCTATAGAAAGAATTGCACAGGATAAGAAACTGGGGATGGGTGGCTTCCTGCATCTGTGAAGACAGTGCCTACTACACCAACTGGATCACAGATACATTTATGGATTAATATTCTAGAATAGAAAACCTTTAACAGCAAGAATTGTCTGATTTTTCTTTGACTTTTCCCCGGCAAATAGCATATCACTTCAAACAATCTAGCTGATTAATAGAGATTTCTTGAGTAAAAGAATGGAATAATGAATTACTCATAGATGGCAGGAGCTATTAGGGATCTTAGAACTCATCTAGTCCAACTCCCTTATGGTATAGATAAGGATAATCAGGCCCAGTGAAGTTAAGTATTCCACCATGCCTGAAATACTCGCCCTCCTCATCTTCTCTTCTTGCAGTCTCTTAACTCTTCAAGGCTCAGCTCAAGTGCCACCTCTTACACAACATCTTTCCTTATTAGCCCCTAATTTTTAGCATTTTTCCTTCCCTACCAAAATTACTTTGTATTTACCCTGTATAAATTTTATGTTTATTTTTCTACATATATGATGTGTCTCTCCCTTGAAAATATTTTAAGCTTTTCTCCAGGTTAGGATTCTTTTCATTTTGGTCTTTGTATTCCCAGGGATTATTTCTAGTATTTATGACAGTGCCTGGCACTTGGTAGGTGATTTATAAGTGCTTAGTGAGTATAATTGAATTTTCTGTTAATGGAAGGTTAGATGGAAACCAGATCCGTGATGTCATTGACATAGAGAAATTTTAGAAATAACACTTCCTCTGCAAGAATAGATTGGCAACCATTCTGCAACTTATGGCCTTACAGAATTACCTGTAACACTGAACCAAGGGTCAAACAACCAGATTGAGTCAGTGGTGAGATCTGAACCCAGGTCTTCCTGATTGCTAGGCTGGATGTCTATCCACATTACTGGTCATAAATACTTCAAAATATTTTAAAATATATTTCATATGGATTGAGCCAAATCCAGAAATTTCAACAATTTCAACATCATTGACTTTTCAGAGAATCTAAGGTTGAAAGGGCCCTTGCTGGCCATCTAGTCCAATACACACATGAATAAGTATCCCCTCCACTACATCACTGACCAGTATCCATCCCAAACTTTGCTTAAAGACCACTAACAAGGGATAGCTAGGTGACACAGTGGATAGAGCAGTGACTATCTGTTTGTATGTGGATACATATATACATAAACACATCTACATTATTATACATGAGTGTATGTATACACACGAATATATATATATATACATATGTACACACATATATACATAAAAGATAT
>NW_020950311.1:0-35192 GCF_900497805.2 Vombatus ursinus | reverse complement strand
ATAACACTAACACTACTATTAATAAAATGAACACATAGTGTATATTTTTCTCTCTTGGAAAGATTATCAGAAGAAATCCTCTGAAATCCCCTGTTATTTCTGCTGATAGAATGGGAGGTGTCACCAGAGCTGATCCTCATTAGAAATTATTTAGTGCCCAATGTTTTGATTGTTTAGAAAATTTTCTGTCAACAAAGCAAATGACTCCAGTTTAATACTTTTAGTAAGTAATAGATTAACATTCTCAGAAACTGAAACCTCCTGAATAGCTTCAGTTACAGGACACATATTGAAAAAATACAATAAAAATATCAATTATAACTTTAAGAAGGGAAAAAAAAACCTACTATGGCCTCGCCGGAGCCTTGTGCTTGTCTCTTATCCAGAGTTTTAAGTTGGATCTTGGTTATGTATCTGTTGACTTCCTCTTTGTGTCAGGACACTAATTTTCAGTTTAAATTTGTAAACAAAATGAAACGCAACAACAAATTCAGCTCTAGTAGCCAGGGTAGTCCCTGTATGAAACAGGAGGCTAAAAAGTAAATGAATTGGTTCATAGTACGCAATTAATAAATAATTATTAATTGATTAATTTGTAGCTAGTTCCATAGTGATTGAGTCATCCAACTAACCCAATCACCTTCCCTGGTCCCAAATTAGAACCTTCCAGGTGGTTTATCACACCTTTCTGACACACCACTCAAAACTTTAGTGAGGCAGAATACTTTTCTAATCTCCTACACCTCCTCAAAACATGTCTTAA
This sequence comes from Vombatus ursinus, assembly GCF_900497805.2. Lineage (NCBI taxonomy): Eukaryota > Metazoa > Chordata > Mammalia > Diprotodontia > Vombatidae > Vombatus > Vombatus ursinus. Next base: position 34,429 of record NW_020950311.1, on the reverse strand, counting down.
CATCTTTCACAAGAGAGGGTAGATAATAGAATTCTCTATTACCATAACTGTAAATGGATTTGTAATCTTACCCATGATTAAAATTATTTTCGTCATGAAGTAGAATTCTCATTATTGTTGCAATTTTAATATTATCAACTATAAAGTGTCTCAGTGATTGATACTATAGACAGCAAAACCCTATATTATGGTAATTAAATTTAAAATGAATCAGCCATTCTTATATGTCTCTGTACAGTACCTGATTATTTGAAAACAATTATCTTTTGATGTCACCTAATGGCATACAGTTATGCCTAGAGGAATTGTTTGGGGTCAAAAAGTTGTTGCAGAGTTGGAACAGGCAGCTGCTAGATCTTAGCAGCCATTAAAAATATTATTTTTTCCATTTAAGCAACACACACACACACACACACACACACACACACACACACACACACACACCCCGCAAAGGTGATCTATAACCCAGGAGGAATTCAGGTCTGAATTAGGGAATCTTTGAACAAAACCTTCAGGCTGAAATGTGCATTCATCATGGGTTAGTCTCACTGACATTAAAGGCAGCCTTTTCTTCAGGAAACACCAGGAACCCTGGGCATGAGACTACCTGTCTTTGAGGCTGATGGCTTTTCTTTTCGGATCAAGGATGGGATGTACAGTATAATTCTGCTTTACATTGGATAAATTGTTCTTCAAAGGAAATCTCTCTCTCTCTCTCTCTCTCTCTCTCTCTCTCTCTCTCTCTCTCTCCCCTCTCTGCATTGAATATCAGCATTTCCCCCCAATATTACTTTCCATTCATCCTGTTTAAGAATATATTATGGTAACATGGGGTTACCAATTGCAAGAACAAATACACCTCTTCTCCCTATAATCTTCTACTTTTTACAACTGCTTTCTGTGACAAGACTCTTTTCCCTCCCTATTCTGCTTACCCCACTACACACACACACACACACACACACACACACACACACTCACACACACACACACACATGCACACTCCTACACGTACATTTTGGAAAAATTTTAACACAAAAAAATTCTTTAGTACTTGGGTTCATTTGCAGATTTCCCCAGCCTTGCAAAAAGCACACCTGTTGTGCTGTCTGGATTTCCTTTTCTGATCATAGGCTTCTGACAAAGAGGGGGGGAAAGAAAGATTTTTATCAAACACTCTTCACCGGACAATGAATTTTCTTCACCATTTGAATGTATCTGTGGAATGCCTGAGTGATTCATTACAGCAGATTCTGAAGTATGACAATGGGCCGCAGAAATGACTGATGGTATCTTTTTCCTGATTTCATTTCCCTGATCCTCTTCATCCCTTGGCCTGTGTACCTCGATTAATTAGAAACCAGGGATTTTCACTCATCAGCTGATGGGTTTCATGCTCCGCTCTGTCACAAATCTGCTGCCTGTACTATCTCTCTTACAGCTGGTGGTTGCTTTAAAAACTTTTCCTTTTTCTTTCTTTTTTTTTCTTCCTTTTTTGAAGCAGTGCTTTGTGACTCCAGGTTTAGGCCTTTTTAAGATTCAGACTTTTTTTTTTTTTAAAAGAGATTAAAAATTAAAGTAAAGGAGATTCAAAATCTCTGATTAAGTTAATCCCTATCCAAATGATACTTGTCCCAAAATGAACTTTTTGAAGAGATAATAATGTAAATGTTTCCTAGCTCTCAGCTCTCCAAGCTGTTTTTTTTTTCCCAAGATATAATAATTGAAGTATTATGCAAAGGATGAAAGTGTATAAATATGATTTGGTGTGTGTACGCTAAGGCCCATGGGCTCAGCTCACATGCAGCTTAGTGCTGCCCATGCTCTATGTCTAAAACCCACTTGCATTTCAGATTCCGTTGTAGAAAGCATCTTATAATAGGCTACTGCAATAAATCATTGAACCATTATTGTTTCTGGAGGAAATATTCCATAATTGAAATATGCTTCCCCTTAGGGTATATACCAAATTAAATCACGTGGTGATATAATCCCCAAGGAACCAAACTATAATTAAATGGTATTTAAAATGCATAATATTTTGTAATAAAATTCCCCTTCAGAAACTTAAAAATAATGTGTAAATCACAGGTGAAATAAAACACACATCAATTATTTCACCGCAAGATTAAAAAATAGTAACTGCTATGATAGACATTACTTATTGCTTTTGTCCTTGTGAATTTATTTAACATCAACAATGAACATAATTCTAGAATGAAAACCAAAGTAATCCATTTAAAAAGCTAGATTCCAAGGAGTTAAATACATCACTTTATTTTTTTCCTGTTTCAACACTTATAGACACTTCATACTTCTAATTCAATGCTTATAAACACTTACAGAGTTGCTAGGAAGAAGTTAAGCATTTCCAAAGTTTCCTGTGTTTGCCTAATGAGAATACAGGCGAGCCATGCTTGATGGTTTTAAAGACTCCACAATCAAAGTTTTGTGCTTTTAATTAGGACTTTTGGTATCCATATCAAAGGGACATGTTGAATGCATTTGAAGACACACTTTCTGGGCCTTGTTTCAAAAAGCACCAAGATAGTATGCCACTTTCAATCCAATTTAATCTATTCCAATCCAACCTAATCTAACCCAATACAATACAATAGAATATAATTAGCATTTAGTAAATGAAAAAGGAAAAGTCCTTATTAAGAGTTCCATGATCTTTGGTCTTTAGCATTTGGCATGGACCCATGATTTCCTCAGTGTAGGTGAATTTCCACACTTTAATGAAATCACAGGTCCTGTCCATCACCCAAATACCAAATGTGTAAGGTGTTGTGCTAGGTTTTAGGGAATACAACAATAAAAAAGCAAAAATAAAAGTAACTGAAATGAATAAACAAAATACTCTGGACACTGCCCTCATGGAGCTTCCATTTTATAAGACATCCAAGATCTAGCAAAATGAGTTTTTGTAATCCTTGTCAGTAGCAAGGCAAAATGTTCTTTTTCATGATTTTTTTTTCTATTTTTGTTGTTGTTGTTGTTGTTGTTGTTGCTGTTGTTGTTGTTGTTGAGGGGAATGGAGATAGAGAAGAGCCCCTTATTTCTGTCAGAGTAATCATAATGTGTTAAGAGACCTAGATGGCCTTATGTCTATTTGTTCCTGTATTTCCATGAATCAGAGTTCCCAAAAGCTTTAGTTACAAACATCTAGTAGTTTGTGTGCCAAAAAGTCTAGCTCTATTGATGAATACAAGGTCATGCACATTTTTGTTGAACTGCTTCCTGAAAGATATGCCTAGAACTGAAATAAAGTATAATTATGTTGAATTCAGATAAATCGTTTTTGTCAGTATTATTATTTTTGACCTAGTAACTTTTAAAACTGATAAATGTTTGAAAGGTCAGATAAATTAGTCTTCAGTTAGCACAAAATTGAAGCAGATCCATTTGATTTTTAATGATAACAAATTTCCCTTATTAGCAAAATGTTTGGCTTCATGTAAATTACTTTAAAGGCAAAAAAAGAATTATTTAAGTCACAAACTGCCCCTAACCAATCACTTGGGCAAGGGACAAGAAGTGAGTGAAAGTTTTAATAATTTTAAATAATTATTTATATTAAAGAAAAATTTTATATTACTGTAACAAATTAATTATATCTCACCTTTAATAAAACAGGTACCAGAAACACTTCCATTTTACTTGATTCAGAAGCGAGCTGCATCTTAAAACTATCCTTAGCAAAATTGCATAAAAACTATGAAGAGATTAATTGAGTTTTCGATTCACTAAAAAATATTATTCTGATAGTCAGGAAGAAAAGTACTTTCTTTTACTTGAAATCTAGTATTGAGCACATAAAAATGTCATTCACTTGAAAGACATCTCCCAAAATTTTACATATCCAACAGAACTCGTATATATTCTAGGTCCAAGATTATTGGGCAGAGATGTCTCAATGTTGCAGAAGCTACAGGGAGTTGCTTTGCAGGGGTACCAGGCCGCAAGAGATGCTAGCTGCAAAGGCAACTAGAAGGGAGCAGTTATTATAACAGCCTGAGAACTAGATTTGGAGTCAGAAGATGTGAATGGAAATCACAGCTTCATCATTTATTTTTTAGTTTCCTCATTTTCTCTAAAGTTACTGCCAGCTGTAAGTATGATGATGCTATGAGTTGGAAAGAAACCTGATGCAAGCTGGTTGAAAATTGCTTCTGAAATCCCTTCATGCTACTATCCCATGCTGATTCCCTTGTGCCCATCACTACAGAGTTTGAATATGACACTTCTTTGGGGTTGCAAGGACTCTACAATGCCACTGAGCAGTGAATAGCCAGAAAATATTCTGGGAGAATTCTAAAATCACATACTACCTTACATATGCATATCACTTTCTACTTTTCCAAAACACAAAGTATTGTTTGGCTCTTCAAAACAAAACAAGAAACCAAAACCAAAAAACAACTCTGTGAGGAGAGGACAGGTCACCAACAATCTCTTAATTGATAAATCCAATGGCCTTTTTACTTAGCATGGAAGATCACGTCCTATCTCCATCTTCCCTGCATTTTCATGACATTACTTTCTGCTGATTATCCTCCTACTTGTATCAACACCACATTTCTGTCTTATCTGTGGGATAATTAACCATGCCCCCCCCCAACTGAGGGGATAACCTAAAATTTGGTCCCAGATCCTGTTTTCTACCTGTATTCTCTCTCAGTACTCCCTTTATTCCTATTAAACAAGCATTTATTTACTACTTTCCAGGCACTATACTAGGCACTGAAGACACAAAAAGAAAATTAAAACAGCCTCTGACCTCAAGGACCTTACATTCTATTTAGATGATGCCCAAATCCATATCTCCAGTCATTATCATTCTTTTGAGGTCAACTTCTATAAGACCACCTATCACAGAGATGACACATAGACATCTCAAACTCAATATATCCCTAATGGAACTGATTTTATTTTTCCTTAAACTCATGTCTCCTCCTAACCTAAATGCTTCTTTTGAGAGCTTCTTTCAGTCACCAAGGTTTACAACTTTGGAGTCATACTTAACTCTTCATTCCCTCTCATCTCCTCTCCCTGTGTCTAAGTCCTGTTGATTTTAGCTTCTCAACATCTCTTGCATCCATTACTTTCTCTCTACGCACAGTACAATGAACCTAGTTCAAACTCTCATCACCTCTTACTTAAACTATTGCTATAGCCTCTAAATTGGACTCCTTGAAACCAGCCTCTCTCCTCTTTAATCCATTGTCTACACTGAACCAAACACATGTTGCTACCCTGCTTAAGCAGGCTCAATTCAGGTACCACCTTCAACAACGAGCTTTTTTTCTCATTCCTCCAGGTTGTTAACATTCCTTTGAAATGACTTTTGCATTTATTTTGTATTTATTGCTCTATGTGTTTGTTTGTATACATAAAAACATGCATATGTATCTATATCTATCTCTATTTTTTTTCTCTCTGATAGACTGTAAAATCCCTAAGGGCAGTGGCTATAATATTTTTGTCTTTATATATATGAGGCCTAATATAATATCTGGAATGGGATGGGAGCTTGATATATGCTTACTAAATTGAATTGAATTACTGTTTTATAAGTGACGAAAGCAAGCATCAGAACATAAAAAAAGTTAAGAAAGGTGGACATTGGAAAGAAGCTAGGCAGGGGAATGCCAATGACTATTGATTACCTCTCCTTTTCCCCTGACTCAGGAGAAGGGCAGGAGACAATGTGTTACCATGGATAGCAAACCAGAGCATGTGGGGTTGAATCTCAGTTCTAATAGTCATTTACCTATGAGATATTAAACAGGTCCTTTCTCTTCTCTTGGCATCAGTTCCACTAACTACAAAATTAGAGGCCTAGACTAGATGCCCTAGGAGCTCTCTTCTAGCTCTTTCATCTTGATTTTCCTTTAATCCATTTCTTTGTCTGCCCTGGAAACAAAGCATGTTCTCTTCAAATGATTATCTTCTGACAACAGAGGCTGCTGTTTTAATGCAGGAAAACACTAAGAAGTGGTATAATTTTGTTGTAAAAATATTATTCTTCTAAAGGGTGTGAGGGAGTAAACCAGCAAAAGATGGTACATACAGGATAAAAACCAAAAGCTATTTTAGCTTAAAGTTTTTTGATTGCTTCAGAGTTTCTTTGGCATTCTGTTAATTGTTTAGTGTGACTTGCACAAAAAAAAAACAGATGTTTAATAAATATTTTCCATTGAATATTTAAAATTTTCTATTTTATAAAATGAAAAATTGGCAAAAAAATTAGAAATCTTTTCAGTTACATGTAAGTGGTGGCAAAATCATGATGTTTCTTAGCTCTATTCCTATTCCTCAGCTCCTCACTATCACACTTTTTGGGCAGGCAGTCACAAGGTAGGGTTTATCCAGGGTATTTGTTCAAAGACCACTTCCTTCTCTGAAAGTTCACTAAATACATTGATGTTTCCTGGTCTTGAAATCTTTTTAATGAAAGAGATCTCTGAGGAATATGGGAGTGAGAGAAAGGAGGAGAGGAAAGCCTAGAGGTAAGTGTAGGAGTAGATTATAATGTCTTTGGCACATTGTAGACTGGAAAAGTTTGAGTTACTTTCCTAAGGCAAATCAGCTCGCCTCTCTATGTTCTTACTCAATGTTAAAAAAAAAAAAATAAAGACTGTACTTGAAAAATAGTAGGAGCATCTCAAGTCAAATTCTTTCTGTTAAGATATTGTGTTTGGGGGGGAGATTCTCTCCCATTGTTATAAAATGGTATTACTTAGGGAAAAGCTATAGGCCATTTTTAATGTTCTCTAAAAATAGTGAATGGCTGAATTTTTTTAAAGTTTCAGTTCAATTTTTATACTAAATGAGAAAATTAATTAATTTGGGATAAGTATAAATATTTTTATCCTTGCTAAAATATTAAACCAGGCAATTTTATAGGATGGGATGGAGAAATTAACTAACGTAACTTCCTTATTGAGGCAGCATTTAATGTGATGGCTATCTCCAATTTCTTGTAACAGTTGCAAAAATAAAGAAGGTAAGCAAAGATCTCCTTAAAAAAACAAAAAACAAAAAACACCACACCAATCAAACTTCCCACAAATGACTATCTATTGATACACATTTTTTTTTTCCTCTCTTGATGGAAGCGTCTTGAGGCAATATTAAAGAACATTGAATTTGGAGTCAGAAGACCTGGGTTTGAATCTTGACTCTTCTATTTACTACTTTGGTTAAATAACTTTAGCTTTCTAGCTTTCCCTTTTAAAAAAATAAAATGAGAGGGTTTGACTATTAATCAATAAACATTCTTTATGTGTTTACTATGTACCAAGTACTGTGAGTAAGTGCTAGAAATACAAAGATAAATGTGAAATGTTCACTGCCTTCAAGGAGGCACCTTCGAAAAGAGGAAACAATATATACATTTGTAAGTAACATATATTATGTATGTATATCCAAGGTAGTTTTGGTTATTTTTTTTTTAAGCAATTGGGGTTAAGTGACTTGCCCAGGGTCACACAGCTAGTAAATATCAAGCGTTTGGTCTGAGGGTGGGTTTGAACTCAGGTCCTCCTGACTTCAGGGCAGTGCTCTATCCACTGTACCACTTACCTGCCCCCCCGGTAGTTTTGGGAGGAGGTCAATAGCAGTTAACCTGTAACCTGTAAGGTCCCTTCCATCTCTGAATCCTCGATACTATCAATGTATATTAAACACATAGTTACATGTTTAAACGCACATAGCATCCTTAGTTTGTATATACTAAACACATGTATATGTGTATATGTATCATGAAAATTATTTTTTAAACAAACACTATAACTTATACATCCAAATTGATGTTTTCCTTTCAAAGTAACCTTGGTAAGAGGTTCCATATTAATTCTAATGATTTCTCCATTGCTCAAATTATTTTTGAGGCTCCTCTTTTAACATTGTCTTCAGAAGAAGTTTTGTATTAACACAAGATAATTATTCTAATTAATTATAGCAATTCTTGGCAAGTAACTTAATTTTTCAGAGCTTCTGTCAAAGAAGAGTAATAAAAGGTGGGATGAAGACCTACCTTACAGGGCTGTTGTATGGAAAGTTCTTGGCAACTCTTAATAGGCTACATAAAATGTCAATTATTATTATTATTTTCAATAATTCAGTTCAACAAACATGAAGAACCTAACATGCAAAACACTATAAGCCAATGTGAATACAAAGAAAAAAAACAGCCCCTGCCCTCAAGTAGTTTATGTTCTGTTGTTCAGATGCAACATGTGAATACATATGTAAATACAAAATAGAAACAAAGTAGTTTCAGGATATATGCAGTACTAATTGGAGGGAGGGGTAGAGTCTGGAAAGGCTGAATTTGGTGGCACCTGATATTTTCTTTGAAATAACCTATGTATTTTATGAGGTCAAGGTGAGGAGACCATGTATTCACTTGGATAAAAATGTATTATCAATAAGGACATTCAATAGATTGTGTCTCAAGCTCTGAAGGCAATTTTAGAAGGACTCTCAGAATTTTTTTTTTAACAAAGGTCTTATTATAACATATTCTTAGCCTCCCTCCAAAAGCAAAACAAAATGCTTTTTCTGTTTTGTGGAGGGGTAATGATGGGGGCCTTATACTTGTGATTTCATTAGTACAGTGAGCTATTGGTGAGTAAATTCCCTTTATCAGTGTGAATCAGCACCTGTCCTTCAATTTGTGGTCATAGAAAGTTGCCTAGCTCACTGAGAGATTAAGTGGGAATTGAACCTAGGTATTCATAACTCTGAAGGTCAGAACACTATCAACTATACCATACCTCTAGTCCTCTAGTAGCTTCAGATTATATTCATATCTGGCCAGAAAGAAGTTCAAATATAATCAGGGCAAAAAGCGGGGTCTGGCAACCCTGCCTGGTGATTGACTATAAAAGAGAATACGTCTTATAGAATCTCATAGAATACATCTTATTGTAATGGTGCATCAATTGTAATACCAACTCTGTAGGAGTCCCTAGAAGCCAGAGAAGTGCTACTCCTTTTGAACACACTGTTATTAAAAATGGATTTGCACCCATTGTATCATAGCCTGATTGGATAACAAATGCCTTTATCCTACCCAGTAACAGAGAGGACTTCTGGGCATGACTTGGATAGGTTTTATTTAAGTCAATTATGCTGTTGCATTTCAATGGTTGACTTTCCACAAACACAGACTCATTTGTTTTCCTTCACATGATAGCACTAACACTCTTCTCTTCCATTGTGTACTAAAGTGAATCTCCCTGGATTTCACTAAGAGTTCATTTAAAATGGGTACCCTCTCCCTTCCCACCCAACCACATGTTCTTCATCTATTTACACATTGATTTCTTTACTTTTCCAAAACTGATACTAGGCACTCTCTTCTAGCTCAAACTACCATTCTCTCACTCTGGTTCATGTTACTTCTAGTTCCACCTTCTACTATTCATATTCCTGTTGGATTAATCTTTCTTATGCATCAATCCGATCATGTTGTAGAGGCTCCCTATTATCTCTTTCCACCTTTCCACTTTTTAGAATCTCTAGCTTCCTTCAAGGCATCCTTAACACTTAGTATCCTACGATGAATATAGCAAGTGCTTAATAAACACTTTTCATTCATTAAATTAATGACTAAAGGTCAAGTACCATCTTCTATACAAAGTCCTGATTTGCTCAGCTACCAATGCTTTAGCCCTCACATTATTTTGCGTTTAATTTGAATATCCTGTAGCCCATATATGTGCAAGTTTTCTCTTCTCTCTATATTATAAACTCCACAAAGGTTTGTAACCCCCTGTCCACCAAAAAAAAAAAAATGTCTATAAACTTTAATTGCTAGATGGAGCAGCAAGGCATTCTGGGGGAGTGACACGAGCATCATATGCCACACAAGTCAAACCCCACCAGCTCCCCTCAGACCCAGATAGAGTTATTGCAGGGCCTTGTTCTCCAAAGCAGCTAGCCTTACATTCATCCTGAAATTTAAATTCATCATCAAGTTGGGTGGAAGGAGGGATGAAATCCTTGTGGAGAAAGAGTATGCCAGCCCCACCACTACCAATTGCTTACCAAATGCAACTTATGTGACAAGCAAACTACTGTGGTTGGAGCAGCAAGAAGTCCTAAGGGAGAAACAGGGTGGCATATTCCAAGTGAATCAAACCACTGTCATCACCTTCCATCAGACCCAGAAGGAGGTATCTCAGAACCTTGCTCCTAAGAACCTTGGAGGTAGCAATGACTCCCAGAATATCAGCTCTACTTCCTGCCTGACCTCTGTGTCTACCAATCGGGGACAACCCTAGCAGAGAACAACCTGCAACCCCAGCATACTGACATAAACCACAGACATAAGAATAATAACAATGCAGCTATCCTGTCCACATTGCAGGGGTTAGGAGTGCAGCACCACTATAATCTGGAAAATCTGCATAAAATTCTTTGACCCTCTCTTTGTACCAGAGAAGTCTGAATTACTATGGTATTAAAAGATAAAATATGTTGATATTATACAATATTATACATATATTTTCTGCACTTCTGAGTTTTTTAAACTTTTTCTGTGTCATCTGCTGGCCTCTACATGTTGTCTATGGGTTCAGCAAAACTCCCCCAAAATTCCCATTTAATTTTCTATGCCGACTTGTGATATATTGAAACTGCTATGGTGAAAGTCGCGATATGGAAGGGATAACTGTAATTGTTATTATTATTGCTATCTAACACTAAAGGCTTGCAAAACTCTTTGTAAATATTATCTCATTTCATCCTCACAACAATCATGGGAAATAGGAACTGCTATGCCCATTTTATAGATAAGGAAACTGAGGTAGACAAATAAGTGACTTGTCCAGTATCATGGAATTAGTAGTTTACTTCTAAGTCTGGATTTGGACTCAGATCTTCCTGACTCTATGACAAATGCTCTATCCATTGAGCCACTTGACTGCCTCTAAATGCCAGGGACAAGTACCTAAACCCAACCAGCAGGCCCTGCTTCCAAATCAGCTATGTCCAGGAAAACAACCCTTGTGGATATATGACCAGGCAACAACCTCAGGCAGGGTTACAGCCCTTGTTTCCTCAGCAATCATGGATCCTGACAACCTGGAAAAGGAAGTGTTCAATACAAAAGTTGTTGGCAGATAGGGTTTTATCAGTGGAAATGACATTAATGAATTGATTAATTAACAAAAGTACCATTTTCTTGGCCTCTGTACATTAAAGACCATGGAGACTTTCCATTTGACTTGCAGCTGAAAACTCCTATTAATACTGTTTATCTCTTCAGAATGTGAGCTCCCTGAGAGCAAGAATTATCATATTCTTCCATTTGCAGCCTTAATACTTAATACCTTGCAGAGAACATAACAAGTGCTTAATAAATACTTTTCATTCATTAATTTAGTGAGGGCAGGGTTTGCTTCACCTTTGTCATTGATTCTCCAAAGATTACCACAGTGCCTGGCACAAATTTAGTAAATGCTTATTGATTTATTGAGATAAGTTCGAAGTCCTCTGTTTTGCACTGAGTGTGGTCCCAATTCTGACACTGTACCACCTTTACAGCCTTATTCCACAGTCCTCTGCTTTGTTCATGCTTCAATCTAGTGTAATGGAAATTTGGTGCATGTCTAGACTGCTTAAGATGGCATCACCCATGTAGAAAGGCTTCAGGATTTCAGAATAGCTTCCCATATTTCTGTACAGGATTCTTTCTTTGGGAGACCCAGATTTCATTGACATTTATGCCTGCTTTGTTTTTGTTTCAAAGATTAATTTGTTGTTTGGTGGTTTCATTTGTTTTGAGTGGATCTTTTTGTTTTGTTTAGTTTTTGTATTTGAAAGATGGCATCGGAACTTCATGACTTCCTTAGGTGTATTTCACATAAATTCAAAATACTAGAGTCTTCCATTTATGGTTACAAATATTATCTTATTTCACCAAATAAGATAATATTTGTAAAGCACTTAGCACGGCGTTTGGTACACTGTAGGTATTTAACAAAACTTGTTTCCTTCCCTCATTTGTGGGTGGACTTATTGAGGGCTTATTACCAGAAGGACATTGTACTAATACAATTTTATTTGTAAATATTCCTATGCATAGAAACCTCGAATAGCACAGTAATGAAACTCCCATACATAAACAGATGTACACCCATATGTGTGTGTCTGCTGTAGCCCATCATTCATGTCTTCACATAACTAAAATTTTGTATTCCAAGGCTCCGCAAAAGAAATTGCTTTTGCTAATATTTTAAATATGATATCCATTTATTTTCCTTAAAAATATTTTATTTCAAACCTCTTTGTCAGGACTTGGGTCAGCTTATGACTGCTGCCTCAGTATAGCCTGTTTCCAAAGAACAGAAGATTCACCGAGATTCCCTGTGAGATGACAGATGGATTCTGTCTTATTGCTCAAGACGTGAAATCACAGGTGACACCTGATATATGATAATACAGAGCAGCCATCAAGTAATCAGCCGTTGGCCTTTCCTTCTGTGATGTCATCAGCCTGCAGGTGGCTTACCTGGGAATCCTTGCGGTCCCGAATAAAATGGTGTGCATTGTTAGGGCGCTAACATAGGGCACTATTATCTCCCCATCTGTGTGGTCTCTGTTGTGATGATTTTGAATCTGAGCCATTCCCATCTCTATGCTTGGTTTACAGGAAGTTATCAGCAATTGTCTGGGGCCCTGTTTATCCCTCTCTGTCTTTTCCTAAACATCATCTCAGGCTATTTTCATTAACTAAGTTCATTTATATTATTAATTGGAATACCAATGATTTTAGGACTAAATTTACAAAATAATCAATAAGCATTGTAAGAAACATTGGGTTTGTTTCCACGTATTGTATGCTGATATAGCCTGTCTGTGTTCTGAGACACAACTTGTTCTTATATTTTTAAAGTGTTATCTCAGACAACATGAAGCTATCTAAAAATAAAGCTGTGATGGAAAGGAAATGCAATCTTTTTTTTTTAAGAGTATTCTATGTGAAAATCAGCAACATGACCTTTTGTGTGCATTTGTGTGTTTATATGAGACATACTGAAGTGGAGTCTGGAGGGAGCTTAGCACGAATTCTGCCTATGGCACTTAGTTTTATAATCACAGGCAAGCCATTTAAACTTTGGGGGCTACAGCTTCCAAATCAGCAAAATAGGGGTAATACCTGTGGTGAGGATCCAGTGAAATAAGGTATAAGAGGAATATATGAAATGTGAGAAACAACCTAGTATAGAACAGAGGTAACACTAAAATCAAGGAGAGGTGGGTTCAAGTCCAGCTGCTGCTAAGGGCAAGCCACTTCTCAATGTTTCAGGTAACTGTCTAAGACTAAGTTGCCAAACATTAATAGTGGCAGATTCTTCACTGGGAACTCTCTAAACCCTTGAAATCACAGGTAAAGATAAAAAATGCACAATGCTATGTGAATATGATCTTGTATTACCTATATGTTTAGATAAATAGCAAAGAGAATAATATTAATATAAACCAAGTACAGTATCAGGGCAAATGGCGGTATCTTTACGGACTACCACAATTTCTTTTATCAATGGTTAACAGTTCTCTTTTCTCAATATACTGTATTCTACCTTATAGTAAGATCAACATTCAGTTGTCTTCTGATTAGTATTAATTTATTTTTTAAAGTTTTACTTATTCATTTGTTTTTCAATCAACATGCATTTATTTTCTCTCCTTTCTATCTTCTCCTCCTTAAAAAAAGAAAAAAATAATTGTAACGAAGAGACGCATAAGCAAGCAAAACAAATTTCTGCATTGACCCTCTATAGAAATGCTTTTCTCATTCTATACTTTGAGTCCACCACCCCTCTTTTAGGAAGTAGTGATTAGCATTAGTTTAGAATGAGCTTCATATCACTAAGAAACAGTATAAAAATTCACAAAGCTAGTTTTTAGGTTACTTTGGAAGATACCACCATAACTAATCTAGTATAAGAGCAATCAAACAACAATCATTTATATAATGCCTACAATATGCTAGACCCTATTGGGAACTGAGGACATAAATACAAATAATCAAGCAATTTATACTCTCAAGAAGTAATGAGAATAACTTATCAACGGGGAGACGAAGGAGGGAATGGATCTATGATTTCACTGGTATAGTGAAATGAACCTCCAGCCACCATATTTGATCTGAAACTCATCTGCCGCCTGTCTGTAATCTTAGAGTGTTACCTGGTTAACATGTACCAGTGGCAAGACTTAAACTCAATTCTTCCTGACTCCAAGCAGGACTTCTATTTGATGCATTGTGTTGTTTCTTAATTTAACAATAATTTGGTGAAAATTTGTCTTTATTACAATTTTCACTTTAGCTGGAACAGTATGCTATGATTTTTTATTACTATTCTCTATCTATTAGATTATTGAGACCACTCATGCTTAATAAAGCTGGCATAATTTAGAGATATTAAGTGTGATGTGAGAATTGTGGTATACCATAATTATCCCCATACTTTACCTGAAGATATATACCAACAGCAAAACCACAAATGAATTTTTAATATACACATGGCACAATATAGTCTTATTATAAATCCACCTTAGAAGTAAATAATTTTGCATATTTTAAATAAATGCTCCCTTGTACTTAATGTAAGTTGAAGGTAACAAGAAGTGCTTTTAATGGTTTTCTTAAAAGAAAATGTAAGTGTGTTATTTCTCAAAAATAAACTGTCTTATACTAATATCCTGCTTATTTTGATGATCAGAGCTCATAGTGGTTACCACACTACACCTGAAGTCAGGAAGACCTGTGAGTTTGAAGCCTTGCCTCAGACACTCAATATCTATGTGGCCTTGGGCAAGTCATGTAACTTCTCCTGGCTTCAGTTTCCTCATGTATAAAATGAGGGAGTTGCACTCATTGATCTCTAAGGTTTCTTTCCATTCTAAATTCATGACCTTATGAAATATTAGCACTTTGGTTAAAAATCATCATCCAGATGAGAAATGGACATTTGACGCAAGATCAGAGAAATTTGAACAATTTCATTTGAGAAGAGTAGGAAATCTGGGTCCAGGAAAAAAAGTTGGGGGAGGCACAAGGGAAGCAAGAATCAACTAGATGACTGGAGCGTTGACTAAAATGCCTCAAAATTAACTTCTAGATCCAACTATCCATCACAACAAGGCTAGCAACATGGGAATTAAAATAAGTATCACAGATCCATTCTGATGGAAGACCCAGAAATACACGTCAGAGTAGTATAATAGCAAAGGAGCTTAAAATCTGATCTTCCATCTATGAAACTTTCCCCAGTGAACTCAAAGGGCACTTTGTATCACTCCCTAATGATTTTTCTTATCGGTTTGGTAAGTTATGCAGTAGTCCTAAAATAAAAATCAATACACTCCCGGGAGATGGCCCAGATTCTCATCCTGTGCAATTCTGTGGGAAAATACTAGAGGATTTAGTTCATTGAATGGCTTCTCAGTCTTTGAGGGAGAGAGAATAGGACAAGTCTTCTTCTTGTTTTTCTTTCTTTCTTTTTTTTTTGCCACAAACTCATCTCCCTATCGATTTGATTGAGTTATCCATTCAATGGCATGAATTCTGAGTGTGGCCTTTATTCTGTAGCAAGCAGTGTTCATACCCAAGCTATTCCGAAGATTTTAGTCACTAGGTTCCAAATCAGTCTTTGAAATGAGCAAATGAAAGTGCAAATGTATTGAGGTTATCATGCAAACTGATGAGAGATGAGGTTTTTTGTTTTTTTGTTTTTAAGCCAACCTAAGGTGACAGGACCACAATTACAAAAGATTAAGTACATAATTTAAAGAGTGAAACAGAAATAGAAGAAACCACTTTATAAAACACTACAGTTCATTGTGAAAAGAAAAAAAAAGGTGGGTGGTTTTTATTAGATAATAAGAGCTCTGATTGAAATAAGGGCCACTATTAGGTTTCTCATGATTACCAAACTTGAAAAATCAGCACTGAAAATTTTCTGGGGAAATAGTAAAATGACTTTATAGAATAATATTAAACATAATTAGTTCAAGAACAATGAGAAGAGTATACCAAAAATAACATAGAAAAATTGCCATATCTGTAATAGAGGAGAATATACAACTTCTGCCATTTATGAAAATGAGCACCTGCCTTGTAGCTCCTCATTATCTAGATGGCTCCTGAAATCTCCATTCTCCACAAAGTCACCCCAGATTGATCAGAAAAAGGGCAATAATTTCCTTTGACCTGGACAGCTACTACTCTTGCTCTTTCCTCCAAAAATGATTTGTCCTTCCTTAACATCCCTAAAGTGAACTTAAATTTGGCCAGTGCATTCTATAGAGATTTTTTTCCCCTTCTACACACATATACACCATGTTTTAAATCTGTTGTCAATATTTTGTAAATCTTAAAGGGTTTTATAATGTGAATTATTTTCATTTTTCCTCTTTCATGTATGTGTTGGTCTCTGTTGATGTATTTTGACTTAAATTCTAAACTCTTAGGAGACAAAAATAGCTCTTCTTTAAATTGGTCAGTGTGAACATTTGGGACAGATCACAGAGAGAGAGTGTGGTAAGACAAAGTGCTGACTCTGGTTCTCCAGGAACCTGTTTTCAAATTCTCACCTTGATACATACCTACTTGTGTGACCTTGGGCTAATTGATTCACTTTCCTGGCTGTCTGGTCCTTCACGTGTACGGTGAATAAGTCGGACTATATCATCTCTAAGGATCCTTTTGATTCTAAGCCTATGAGACTCTGAGTAAATCATTTTACTCTGAAGCTCAAATTCAGTCCACAATAGTTGATGCACTGCAGCTGGAGAACATGTAGAGCAGGTGAGGTAGGTGGCACAATGAACTTTCTTTTTTTTTTTTTAAGGATTTTTGTTGTTAATATTTCTACACATTTAGTATTTCTCATGATGTATTCATTACTATCAATTTATAAACCTGCACAAAACACAGAAAAAAGGCATGGTGATAAATAGGCTTTTTTTCATGTCATCTATTGAAATTATTTAAATATCTTAATTTCAGATTTTTAAAAAAACAAATTCAATGTGATGTGTCCCTAAAAATGTTTATTTTATTCTAGGGCAAAGGGGATCTAGTTTTGCTACATTGGCACAAAAGCATTATATATATATATTATATATATAATATATATATTATATATATAATATATATAATGAATGTTCAATTTGATTAGTGTGTTTAGCTTAATACAAAAGGACATGATTTTAAGTATAAATTTAATTGCTTTAAATTTCATCAGTATTTTGTATTATTTTCACTTAATCTTTGTCATCAGTTCTAATTCATTAGTTTTACAACATATTTCTGCCATCAGTTCTCTGGTTTATTCAGTTTCCTTCTCTCCTATCATAAAAGGAATAATGATGCAGGTGTTTAAAATATATTTTAGATGTATTCTTAGAGCTCTGTTTCATGTCAGAAAAATAAAGAGGTTGAACTAGATAATTTCAAAATGTTTCTAGCTTTAAAGTTTGAAGAATCTAACTTCTTCATAAGTATTTCTTCAATGAAAATCATATTCATACTTTAAGAAAACATTTCAAAATTCAAATTTCCCCAATCTAAGAATTAAAATAATATTTTATCCCCTTCCTACAATTAAATTTGTTTAAAATCTTCCTTATTCTAGTGTAACCTTTCTAAACATATCACTGCTTTCCTACTAATCTTAATGTACTACTCTATTATTATCACATTTCTATTTAAAACAAAAGAAAAATAAACAAAAAACCTTCTATGGTTCCCCACTGCTGATTAAATAAAATATATCATTTGGATCCTGGCATTCACAACCTTCCAACCTACCTGTCCACCCTTATCTCACACTATTGTTCTTAGCATATTACATGTTTCAGCCAAATTCGACTTTATCACCCTGGGCAAGTCCTTTAACCTCTCTTTGACTTAGTTTTCCTCATCAGTAAAAGGAGTACAATAATAGCACCCACTTTCAGGGATGTTGTGAGGATCAAATGAGATATTTGTAAGAAATTTAACATAGTGCCTGGTACATATTAGGTACTTTATAAATGTTAGCTATCTTCATCCTCATCTTCCTCCTCCTCCTCATCATCTTCACCATCTAATCTTATGCTGCCTTCTCTTGTCTCCATACCTTTGTGCATGTGGTTCCCATATTCAGAATGGCCTCCCCTCACCCCGCTTCTATCAATTAAATTCCATCCCTGAATCAAGGCCAAACTCTTATGCCACCTGCTTACTTCCTGAAACCTTTTTTTTTAAACACATCATCTAATAAGTGAAAGTGATCTCTTCCTCCAATTTTATAGGACTTTTTTCCCCTGAAATTCTGCTTTGTACTTTTTTGTTTGTTTGTTTTTATATGAATTGAAACTTTCACAAGGAGTTCTCTTCTACTAAAACACATAAAAAAAACCTAGAAGTTCTAAAACCAATTCCATATCAATTATACTTAGAGCAAAATCCTATTACTTTTCTAGACAAACTTTGTTGAAAAGGCCCAGGTTGTTAAATTACTAAAGAGACACAGAGCTAAAGATGTTCTTTTAGCTGTAATATAGTCTGGGTTGCTCATATTTATTCTTCTGAAAATAAGTATGAAAATTGTGTGTGAGAAGGAGAAACTGAATCATATTGTCTGAATATCTAAGCTTCTTTAGAATAATAAATTGATACTTATGTGATACTCATTCTTAACCTTCCTGAAAAGTCAGGCTAAAAATTATCTATTTAATTTATGATTTGCTGCTCAAGTCCTTTTATTTGATTAGAATTAGAACTAACAAAATACTAGGGTAGGCTAATATCACAGGGTTTTAAAAAAAACACTCTTGGAGCTAGGCATAATCCGCAATATTGTGATCTGGCTTTATAAGAGTTCTCAATCTATTCTTTCAGAAGTTATAAGCATCTGAATTATTGGCTACCAATTCATACCTTTTGAGTTTCATCCATCATTGGTCATGGGAATTAGAAATGGAACCCACTTCAGCACAAAATATGAATATAGTTACACAAGCTTTTTTTTAAAAGCCCAATGAAAAGTAAAGAGTATTCATACCCATTGAATATCTTATCTCAATGTTTCAATGAAGTAGGATGATGGTCTTGCAAGAGAGAGATCATTCAACATAGTCTATAGATTTTATTTTTAAGTTGAAAAAGTATCTGGCAATGTGGCAATGATAATAGTTTCTAATACAGTGTTAGCAGTGCTATAGATGGCTTATGGACTGCATTACCCTTTTCTATCCCTCATTGAATTTTATAATGATTCAGATATTTTCTAAAATGAACTTATGATAGATTGAGTTTGCATACATTACCATTCATTCAAATTGTATTTTTAGAGATCAAATAATAATCATTTAAATAGACCACATTTAGATAGGGCATTCGGGTTTACAAATAAATATGTGTAGAATTTGGAGGTAGAAGCAAATCTTTTCTGGTTTCTGTCTTTCTTGAAAAGCACTTTATGAATTGTCCCTTTCTGGGCATGATAGTGCCTAGGAGAGGTGAAGAAAAGAAATACAACAATAGATGCTTCATATCTTTAAAAAATATGTCCTTAATCAGGATATTATAGAGTATATTTCTCCCAAATGGCAGAGCTGTCTTTTTAAGATAAAAGACTCCTATTAATTGTTTCTTACATAATGGCAATTTGGATTTGTGTTTTCATGCTTCATTATCATTTTCAAAAATTGAGAAAAAATAATGACTGCACAAAGAAACATGACAATGCTATACAACTGTGATAATAATGATGATGGTGATGATGATGGTGATAATAGAGAGAAGAATCATAGGATAGTGGATGAGGGGCTGATCTTGCAGTCAAAAAGACTTGGATTCAAATTCTTGCATCTGACACTAGCTATGTGACTATGGATAAGCCATTTAGCTATTCTATAGAAACCTTAATGAGAGCTCTCTGACTATACCTGCTGGATTAATCATCTGAATTATATTGATGAAATCATACATCAAGACTCCCATAACCAGATATTGAGCATATGGACAATGGCATAATCTTGCAGTCAGGCCTTGCCTCTGATGCTTACTGGCTTTGTGAGCATGGTCAAAACATGTAACTGTTCCATTCTCTAAGATAAAAAGTCAAAGACCATTTGTGATGGAGGAAATTTACACACTGAGAGTATTAGATACTGATGAAATCATAAGCCCATGTCTCACATGCATAAACATGGATAATAAAAATAAATTATAAGTTTGCTTTGCTCATATTTAAGTTAATCAGATCAAAATGAAAGCAGCAAGTGACTACATTCAGAATCAAACCTTAAGTTTAAGTTAACCAAATTGGAACATCACTATAGCACACTGTACAATACATCTCAGAGGTTAGTCTTGGCTATCATTTGAGGGTATTCATGTGCATAAAGGTCTTCTTCTCCCAGTTCCTTAAGATGTGGTTAGTACTGACTTAACAAACATTCCCTGAACAAAGTGTTCAAGGAATGATGTTTTAATATTAAAAGACATGTTTGAAATAGTGTGGTAGTAATCACTTATGCCATCAAAAGCTACCTCTGGAGGGGTAGCTAGGTGGCATAGTGGATTGAGCACCAGCCCTGGAGTCAGGAGGAGCTGAGTTCAAATCTGACCTCAGACACATAACACTCCCTAGCTGTATGACTCTGGGTAAGTCACTTAATCTCAATTACCTCCCCTCCCTCCCCCTCCCCCCACAAAAAAAAAAAAGCTGCCTCTGAATCCTAAGGAGATCAGAACAGTGAAGTTAGTGGAAGTCTGGGAGATAAACTAAGAGACCAATTTAAGCTCTAAGGACTAAGGTTTCTTATTTTTTTTTGTGGGGCGGGAGGTGGTGGTGGTGATTTGTTTTTAAAGGAACTTTTTTTTTTCCTTTTTGTCGAGGCAATCAGGGTTAAGTGACTTGCTCAGGGTCACACATTAGTAAGTGTCAAGTGTCTGAGGCGATATTTGAACTCAGGTCCTCCTGACTCCAAGGCCAGAACTCTATCCACTGTGCCACCTAGCTGCCCCTAAAGGAACTTTTGTGGATGATCCCTGACAGCACTTACTGTAGCCAGTATACATGAATTTTTTCAGACTTGTGATACAGTGAACACGAGAGTTAGTTGGGAAATACTAGGAATAAAAGCATGTGGCATGTAGACCTTATGCAGACTAAGTGTGCCATATTGCTATCCCTTCATGAATTCTCTGCTCCAGCTAAACAGGCCTATTAGCTGTTCCCTGCACATGACATTCCCCTTCCTGTCTCCATGCCTCTGCTCATCAGGGATGGGGAACTTTCGGCCTTGAGGCCACGTATAGCTGTCTAGGTCCTCACGTGTGACCCTTTGACTTGTTCTGTGAGGTTTGGATTCGGTCAAAGGGCCACACGTGAGGACCTAGAGGGCCACATGTGACCTTGAGACCTCAGGTTCCCCACTCCTGGTTTAAGTTGTCCATGCCTGGAATGTTCTTCATCCTTACTACTGCCTTCTCGAATCCCTAGCTTCATACTATAGGTGCCAGTTCCTAAATCATCTATTTCCTGATCTCCAGTCACCCAATTGTTAGTTCATGCTCTCCCTTGAAAATACTTTGAATATACTTAGCACTCATTTATCTTTGTGGTATTCTACAAGTAGAATATCAACACCTGCAGGGCAAAGGACTTTTAGATTTTTGTCTCTGTATCTCCAGGGTAGGGAATGGTGCCTTGAAAATAGGAGATGTTTTCATAAATGTTTGTTGAATCAAATATCCAAACATTATTTGTAAGACTGTAACACGTACCCAACTTACCACCTGCCTCAACCCTGCACAGACAGTCTTTAGCCAGATTGGAAGGGCACAGGAGCTATTTGTCACTTTCCTAAATAAACCTGCTACTTCTATAATATGGATGTTTTCAGATAAAGGAAAAGTATGTTGGTGAGTGGGATGGAAATTGCAGAAGCACAATACTATATATTTACATGCAGCTTCAATTAAATTCTAAATCAAAGAGCAAAATGTTATTTTGGTCCAATTCCTCAGGCCCACCCAGATAACTTGCTGACTCATAAAGCTCAATGTGCATCAAGCCAGCGACTCATCTATCTGCCATTTTCACCAACAGAAGGTCCTTTTTTTTTTCTAGTGAGTTCCAGCATTTTCAAAATGCCTGGCTAATACTGTAGCAGTGAAGATAAATTGCATGAAATAGATTAAATACTAAAAATGTAATTATATTTTAAATTAAATGTAAATGTTTAAAAATATGAAAACTTACTAAATGTATTCTTTTCTTTTTTGCTTTTTACTGAAGGCTTCTTTCTACATACGTGCTCATATTTCAAGACATTTCTTTCTCTACATATGTATATATAAATATACATGAATAGAGATAGGTCCACATTTAGTCTGATCACACATACACACACACACACATATACACACACGTAAACTCTATCAAAAAATTTCAAAGCAATAGTTTATTTAATTATATTGAATCAGAAAGGTCCTGTTACTTTGTTCATGCCTTGGGGGGGGTAGTCTATGTAACTCTGAAATGAAATGTTATTACTATCTCACTTACTCATTCTTGGAATTGGCTTAGTGATTACTTCAACATCAACATCAGTGAAAAACATTTGACATCTGGCCCAGAAAATCAGACAGCAGACCACAGAGACTTTGATTAAAAAACTTCATGTAATTTTCTCCAATCAGTAGGTTGGCCTATTCTTTTATCAGAATGAAGGTTTCTCTCATCACCTGCAAATTTCTAGCAGGACTTTAAGGGAAAAAAAAAGCCTTGAAGCTTTTACATATAAATCCATTTTTGATACAGAAACACTCTCAGAGTAACTTGATCATAAAGTTATACTGATGATGGTATCACTTTTGTTAGAAATTGATCTGGGATCTTTGGTGCCTTGACATTTGTGTCATCTACTATAGTGCCTCAGTTTACTTATTTTGCCTTTATTCAAAGCAAATATTTTTGCAAGCAAAACTGCACATTTGATATTATTACTTCCTAAAAAAAATTGCAGGTTCTTTTATACTATCTGCATCCTAGAGACTATTTGTAGATCAAAAATAAAGCAGGCCACTTGGGTTCATTATGTTTAACCTCCTTTAGAGCAGAGCCATTCCCATTAGGGAGAAGAATGCATGCTCAGCCACTCCACAATAGAGATCCTGAAATGAACTGCATTGCAGGATCACCATGAATTAAAGTCTCCATCTGAGACCGTGGCTCCTGGCGTCAGAGAGCAGGGCTCCGATGAACTTGTGTGAGTAGCACTCTGGTAATGAGCCATCATGCTGCCTTTTCTCTTGGAAGACAATTTATATGATGAAACTTGATAATTAACTTATGTCCAACAAACTAAATTCAATATATCTGTTTTCAGGTCAGAGGCAGTGGCTGCAGTCCCTGTGAATGTGCTACCCCATCTTCCTGTTCCTTGACAAGGACACGGTCCCTGCTAATACAGTGTCACAGTAAATTTGCTTATCTCTTAAGAACAATGAGGTATGCTGTAAAATATGTTACTACTATCAAAACACTCATAATAAAATCCTAATAAAATTAGAAACTTGGAATAAAAGGAAATCATGGTCTTCAATTGTATGTCTCGGAATTACCTTCAATAATGGCTGATACATTATATAATATAAAAAAATAGGCTACCATCCATGTGCCTGACTGGTTTGCCTGTTTCATTTTGCAAGAATGGGGACATTGAGAAAGTGGTATATTCTAATTTTCTTCCCAATTGCGAAACTCCAACCAACATGACTTGCAAATTGTTGTCACCCCTATAGATTGCTAGAGAATCTGAAAACTTCAAAGTGAATAGCTACTTGATTCAAAAAAAAAAAAGAAAGAAAAGAAGAAAGAAAAAGAGAAAGAAAAGAAAGGGAAAAAAAAGTATTCCCTATTTTCTATTGCCTAAAGAAGCAAAGTATCCATATTGATGATGGGGGTGGGGGTAGAGAGGAAAGAAAGACTTGATTCATTTTTTAAAATGTTAGTGTTTTATTGAAACTTGCCCAAGGCCAATCCTTGTTCTCAATCCTTGTTCGTGGCAGTTTATTCGAATTACTACTCTAGGGTGGAATTCAGTGAATTTAAGGCAGATTTTTCATCACAAATTGAGACCACTTCTTGATACATATTTTAAAAAGTTATCTACCGAGCCATTGACCTTTATACTCATGAAATCTGGTTACACAGATATGTAATTAGGCGGTACAGCGGATAGAGTGCTGGGCCTGAAGTCCTAGAAACTCATCTTCCTGAGTCCAAATCTGGCTTCAGACACTTGCCGTGTGACCCTAGGCAAGTCACCTAACACTGTTTGCCTCAGTTTCTCATCTGTAAAAGAGCTGGAGAAGGAAATGACAAACTACTCCAGTATCTTTGCCAAGAAAACCCCAAATAGGGTCACAAAGAGTTGGAAAAGACTGAATGACACAAACAAAATCTACTTTCAGATTTGGCCATCTATTGGGCAACACTTTAGTTACAGTATTGCTACAAGAAACATTCTGTTCGAATTGCAGTCAGGGCAAAAGTCAACTCATAATGAATGTATGTTGAGGAAGCCAGTACTTAACTTGCTCATATCAACCATTCTTACACAAAAAAAGTATTTCTGGCTTTTAATAGGTAAAAACATTAATATGTTAATATTCCCATAAATAGACCAAATATAGATCTATAGCTATAAAAATAGCATTCTAAGTGAAATCTAAAATTTCTTAAATAATTTTTATTAAAACAGAAATTCCATTTAAACCAGTATTCAGTCTTTCATCTATAATTTTAAGAAGCAACTAAAGGTAGTGCAGAATCTGAAGTATTGGGCCTTCTGGACACAATATTCTCAGAAATGGAGCCAGATCATGGAAGGCTTGAATTCTAGGATGAAGAGTTCCTAAGGGATTGAATTTTTGTCTCAGTTGCCTTTTGTCTCTGTAGTACTCTGACCCTAAATTGGGCTACTACACAAATAAATTGAAATTCAATGGAGGACATAGTTTATTTGAAGACATACTCTAAGTATCTGAAATTTCGACAATTTGACCACTGCTTAAAATGATGAAAATGACTTCCTAAATGACTTAGGAGTTGGTAGTCTTGTATCTATACCACCTGTGGGCAACTTTCTGATGACATCTGTCTGAACTTAGGCTGACATATCACTGGTCCTATAGTCATAATTACTACCAAGTTAGGTAAGTTGTTTAGTGTGGTCAGTTTTGTGGATTTGAACCTCATTGATCCAAATATCTCTGTAAATGGGTACAGACAGTTTTTTACAGGGGAGATTGGGAGAAATGTTGTGCCTACTTCATTGTTAGAATTCTCAAAAGGACATTTATTGAGTGCTTGGCAGGAGAGGATTCTCTTGTTAGATGTTGGGGAAGCAAAGAGGTTTGAAATACTGTTCATGTCCTCTAGGGGCTTATGATCTAGTCATTCCGTCAATAAACATTTACTAAACACTTACTGAAGAGGCAGCTAGCTGATGGGTCAGTGGCTAGAGCACTTTAATAGCCTTCAAATGCAGATTCAGACACTTCCTAGCTGTGTGATCCCAGGCAATCACTTAATATCTGATTGCTTGACAAAACGGATCTTCTGGAGAAGGAAATGGTAAACCACTCCAGGATCTTTGCCACAAAAACTCCAAAAGGGGTCACAAAGGGTTGGCCTTGACTCAACAACAACAACAACAAAGCACCTACTACGTACCAGGCATTGTACTAAGCACTGGGGACACAAAGGAAAATAAAAGACCATCCTTACTCTCATTTTAATTAGGGGAGACAACATGTAATCAACTATGTACAAATTAAACTATATGTAAGATAAATTGGAAATAGTCAGCAAAGAGAAGGGGCTACAATTAAGGGGGTATCAGGAAAGGTTTCCTATAAAAGATAGGCTTTTAGTTGGGACTACAAGGAAATTAGGAAAGCCAGGAGGTAGAAATGAGATCTAGTTGGGGAGAAAGATCTTCATCATTACAAAAATGCCTTCAGCACACACTGCGCCCATGACAGGACATTGGACATTAAATTATAGACCAAAAAAAAAAAAATCAACTGTCAAAAGTCAAGCTTGAACAACTTAATTCAATTGCTTCTGAATTAGAGAGGCAGCATAGTGAAATAGGTAGGGAGCTAACCTCAGAGTCAGAAAGACCTGCATTCAAATCTTCTCTGTGATATATATTGCCCGCGTGAACCTTTGTAATTCACTTCTGAGAGTCCCAAGGAACTCTCCAAGACCATAAATTATAGTAGCAGCAGTCAGCATTTATATAGTCCTTCAAATTTTGTAAAGTACATTATAAATATTACTTCATTTTATTCTCACAACCATCCTGGGAGGCAGGTGCTATTATTATCCCCATTCTACAGATAAGGAAATTGAGGCAGACAAAGATTAAAAGACTGTATCCACTACTATTTCAGTTGGAGGTAGTCTCCTCAATGGGAGCTCCCTACATCAAATAAATCACAGGTCTGGTCAAAATGAGGACAACAACAACAGCAAAGTGAAATAGAGTAAAAATATAACCTAAAGGGAAACTGGAATATAAATGATTCTGACATAGCCTACACATTATATCTGTGATGCAGATAGTCTAATACTTTCCTGACTCAACGTAACTATCATGGTCCTCAAAATCAAAGACTGGAAATTATGCAAAAAAGCAATAAACACCTTTCTTTGAAACTATTAACACAAAGACATTATTTTCCTATGTGGTGACTATAGAGTAGAATGAAACATCACAGGTCATAATATTCAAAACAGTCAAGTTTTCTGGAGTCCAAATTCTTGGACAACTATGTAGCAAAATGGATGGAACGCTGGACCTGGAGTCAGGAAAACCTGAGTTCAAATCTGATCTAGACACTTACTAGCTGTGTAACCCTGGGCAAGTCACTTAACTTCTGTTTGTCTCAATTTTCTTATCTGTAAAATGAGGATAGTTACAGCACGCACCTCCCAGGATTGTTCTGAGAATCAAATGAGATAATGTTTGTAAAGTGCTTTGCACACTGCCTGGTACATAGTACGTTCAAACAAATTATGTACAAGGAAAATTGGGTATACTATCAGAGGGAAAGAACTAGCATGAAGGGGGATTGGGAAACCCTTCTTGCAAAACGTATGATTTTTTACTAAGACTTGAAAAAAGCAAGGTGAGCCATGGAATGAAGATGAAGAAGGAAACAGTTCCAGGCCCAAGGGACAGCCAGTGAAAATGCCTGGAGTCAGAAGCAAGTGTCTTGTGTGAGAAACATCAAGGAATCTAGGGTCAAGTAGGCCAGAAAGCACTTGTATCGAAGTCCATAAAAAGTATATAGACCCCCCCGCAACCCTCCCCATTTCCTCTGTAGTGGACTTTTCCCCTTTCCAACTCTCTAAGCCTGTAGCACCATCCCTTTATTGCTGGGACAATCCTTTGCTAAGAAAAAAAAAAGTTGGATTTTCTAAAGAGTAACCTTATACTCCTGGACCTTAACAGGCCACGTCACTCACAGTAGCTGTGGAAGGAAAGGTTTATGTTTATTCCTCCTCTGTGTTTTGCTGCTCCACTCCAATACTTTTTACTGGAAGCCTTCACTCTGCTAATTATTCCTTCATCCTGTGCATAGCTTGCTTTGTACATATTTGTTGGCATGTTGTTTCCCCCATTTGATTGTAAGTTCCTTGGGGTCAGGGACTGTCTTTTGACACTCTGTTTCTCCAGCACTTAACAATGTTCCTGGTATACAGTAGGTACTTTATAAATGTTTATTGATTTATTGATTTCTTGGTTTGGGTCCCAGAACTGTTCTTCCTGTCCAGGAACACCCCTTTCCGAGGTATTCAACTACCAATATTTCCTTTCTTTTTTGTTTTTTTTTAAGGCAATTGGGGTTAAGTGACTTGCTCAGGGTCACACAGCTAGTAAGTGACAAGTGTTTGGCCTGAGGCCGGATTTGAACTCAGGTCCTCCTGACTCCAGGGCTGGTGCTCTATCCACTGCGCCACCTCGCTACCCCAACTACCAATATTTCACAACTGCCAGCTTCACTTCTTATAGTTTGTTCTCTTCTTGATCTAAGATTCTGTAATGCTCTGCTATTGCCTCTGGCTACTGATGCCTCTGAATCAATGTAGTTCCTGCCTCTTTGGGTGCCATGTAATTGTCTGGAGGGGCACCACAGATGTAGAGACCTCCAGTCTATTGTTTCTGTAGCTCTTACATTTTCCAAGTCTCTCAATTCTGATTATCTTTCCACTCTCTATTCTTTTAAGGCAAAATCAAAAGGAATGTCTCAGATATTTTGAGTCATCAATTATTTCCAAATGTTAAAACTCAATCAACTAGTAACTGGTTAAATCAGGTAAACAAATATTTATTAAGTATTTTATTAAGTGTTTAACTATGTGCTTAATAGTATTGGGACAAGTGTTGGTGATTCAAAGTAGGCAAAGAGTGACTGTCTCAAGAAGCTAAGATTTTAATGGGTTGGGGGATACAATACACAAACTGTATGTTTATGAGAGAAAGAGAGAGAGACAGAGAGAGAGATACATGTCTATATGTTCATATGTATTTATACATAATAAATTGGAGGTAAGGTCAGAGGGAAGTCTTGGGTAGAAGGATGGAGGGGAAAGGCCTAGGAAAGTCTCCTTACAAAAATTAAAATTTGAGAGGGAAGAGCCAAGATGGAAGAGAGAAGCCAGGAAGTTGTCTGAGCTCTCCCCAGTTTCTCAAGCCTCTAAAAGAATTCTGGAGTAACAAAATCCACAAAAAGATAGAGTGAAACAATTTTCCAGCCCAAGATAACTTAGAGGGATTTCAGGAAAGTTCTGTCTCACTTGGGTAAAAGGAGAGAAGAGCCCAGCACAGGCAGTGTCTGGACAAGCCAGAAGGAGGCTCTTAGCCTCAGCACAGATCATAGAAACAATCAATAATTTCATCAAAGAGAATGACAATGAGACAACATACTGAAATTTATGGGATGCAGCTAAAGCAGTACTTAGGCGAAATTTCATATCTCTAAATGCTTACGTGAATAAAACAGAGAAAGAGCAAGTCAATGAATTGGGCATGCAATTTAAAAAAACTAGAAAAAGAACAAATTAAAAATCCCCAATTAAATACTAAATTAGAAATTCTGAAATTGATAGGAGAGATTAATAAAATTAAAAGTAAGAAAACTATTGAACTAATAAATAAAACTAAGAGCCAATTTTATGAAAAAGACAATAAAATAGATAAACCTTTTTGCTAATTTGATTTTAAAAAAAGAAAAAAAACAAATTATCAGTATCAAAAATGAAAAGGGTGAATTCACTATCAATGAAGAGGAAATTAAAGCAATAACTGGGAGCTATTTTGCCCAACTGTATGCCAATAAATCTGACAACCTAAGTGAAATGGATGAATATTTACAAAAAAAAAATAAGTTGTCCAGATTAACAGAAGAGGAAATGAAATACTTAACCCCATTTTAGAAAAAGAAATTGAACAAGCCATCAAAGAACTCTAAAAACAATCTCCAAGGCCAAGTGGATTTACAAGTGAATTCTACCAAACCTTTAAAAAAGAACAATTAATTCCAATATTATATAAATTCTTTGGAAACATAGATGGAATCCTACCAAATTCCTTTTATGACACAAATATAGTGCTGATACCTAAACCAGGAAGAGCCAAAGCAGAGGATGAAAATTATAGACCAATTTCCCTAATGAATATTAATGCAAATAATTAAATAAAGTATTAGCAAAGAGATTACAGCAATTTATCACCGGGATAAGATACTATGTCTAGGTGGGATTTATACCAGAAATGCAGGTCTGGTTTAATAATAGCATACTATTGTGCTGTAAGAAATGATGAGCAAGTGGATTTCAGAAAAACCTAGAAAGACTTACATGAACTGGTGCTGAGTAAAGTGAGCAGAACCAGAACATTTTACACAGTAGCAGTAACACTGTGCAATGATCAACTATGATTGCCTTAGCCCTTCTCATCAATACAATGATTCAAGGCAATTCCAAAAGACTCATGACAGAAAATGCTATCCATATCCAGAGAAAGAGCTATGGAGTCTGAATGCAGATCAAAGCATACTATTTTCTCTGTGTATGTGTGTGTGGTTTTCCCCTTTGTTCTGTTTCTTCTTTCATAACATGACTAATGTGGAAATATGTTTTCATGAATGCACATGTAAAACCTAAATCAGATTGCTTGCCATCTTGAAAAGGGAGTATGGGAGGGAGGGGATATGTAAGGGAGGGAGGAAAAATTTTAAACTTAAAATTTTATAAAAATTAATGTTGAAAACTATCTTTACATGTAACTGGAAAAAATAAAATACTATTCACTAAAAAAAGAATGTTGCAAACTTTATATGTAATTGTTAAAAAATAAAATATTTAAAAAAGAAAAAAAAGAAATGAGAATTTGAGCTGAAACTTTAAGGAAACCAGGAAGCCATGAGGTAGAGTTAAAGAGAGGGCACATTCCAGGCATGGAGGACAGGCAGTGAAAATGCTGCTAGTCAGGAAATGGAGTATAATACTTGAGAAACGAAAAGCAGATCATTATTGCTGAATCTCAGAGTAAATGAAGAGGTGCTAGGTATAAGAAAGATAGGCAGGGAACAGCTAATGAAGGGCTTTAAAAACCAAATGCAGGATTTAATATTGGATCCAGGAGGTAACAGGGAAACATTGGAGTTTATTGAATAAATGGTGACATAGTTAAATTTGTGATTTAGGAAGATCACTTTGGGACCGGAGTGGAAAATGTACTGGGATGGAGAGACTCAAGGCAGAAAGAACTATCAGAAGGCTATTGTAATAGTCCAGGAAATGAGGTCCTGCACCAGGTTGGCAACTGGGTTACCGAAAATTTAAAGCAAATGTATTCATTCATCATCTGTCAAGTGGACATTAACAATGCCTCAACAAAATATTGAATGTGCTATCAGTGGGGATGTTCATATCTTTTAGAAGAAGGTATCCTCAATGGCAGAACAAAATCCTTATCCATATGGTCTTACCTTCTACCCATCCATGATTTTGTGTATATTCTCTCCACCTACGCAGACTACAACTTTTTGTGGCTTAATAAACAATCTTTGAGAACTATCATGACTGAAAAATGAATCGTTGTGGCTGGGCTAGTGATAAGTCTGTCAGAACATAGGTAGGCCAGTTTTTGATTGAGAGACATACCTGAAACACTTCCATTCTAGTAGGATTAACTGGAGCCTGCATTTAAGTTTGTAAAGCTTTTGAGAATGTTTTAAAAAAAAACTATTATATTTGGTGTTACCGTTTCCTCTTCTTTCACTCTCTTGTAATCCCTCTTCATTCTGACTTCCCACTTCATGAGTCAATTGAAACCACTTTCACTAAAGTCACCAGTGATTTCTTAATTGCCAAATCTAACAACTTTTTCTCAACCTTCATCTTTCTTGACCTTTCTGAAGCATCTGACGCTCTTAAATATTCTCCCCAATATTCTCTCCTCTCTAGACTTTTATAGCACTGCTTTCTTGGTTCTCTTCCAACCAATGTGACTGTTCCTCAGATTCTGTCATTAGATTTTTTTGTCCATGTAATACCCACTAATGCTGGTGAACCCTAAGGCTCTAAGCTCATTTTTTTTTTCTCTTTTCTTTATACATCCTCTAATTTAGAGATCTCATCAGCTCCTATGGGTTCAATTATCATGGCTGTGCAGATCCCAGATCTTTATGACTACTTCTAGTCTCTCTCTCTCTCTTGAGCTGGAGCAGCCTATTGGACATTTAGAACTGAATGACCCAGAGGCATCTCAAACACAGCATGTCCAAAACATAACTCATTATCTTTTCCCTCAAATTCACCCTTCTTTGAAACTTCCCTGTTACTGTCAAGGACGCCACCATCCCTCCAGTCAACAATCTCAGTGTCTTCCTTGATTTCTTACTTTCATTGATTTCTTACTTTCATTGATTTCTTACTCACATTTCCAATCAGCCGTCAAATGTCATTTGTTTCTCTGAGGTATCTCTTAAATATATCTCCTTCTTTCCATTCACATAGCTGTCACTCTCATAAGACCCAAATTGCCTCTTGCACATGCTATTGTAATAGCTTTATAATTGTTCCATCCTCTACTCCATGAACTTCAAAGGCTCCCTACTATTTCTAGGATTAAGTGCCAACTGCTTTGTTTTGGCATTTAAAAACTTTAATAATCTGACCCCTTCCTATATTTCCAGGGTTCTTCCACTTAATTCCTTTACATATATTTTATTGTCTGTCTATATAGGCCTATTACTGTTCCTCACACATGAGAGTTGATCTTTACAATGGGTATCTCCAGAATGCCAGAAATGTCTTTTCCAACCTCAACCTCTTAGAATCCCTGACTTTTTTCAAAACTCATTTTAAAAAACCACCTCTTTTAGGAGTCTTATTTGAATATCCCCAATAGACAGAGCTTTCCCTTCTAAACTCACATTCCAATATACTCTGTATATGTGTATTTACATGGTTTTTTTTTTTACATTTTAAATATCTTCTGAACCTAGCACAGTGCCTGGAATGAAATAAGGGATAGGGAATAGACCTATTATTTCAATGGTGTAAGAGGTTCTCAAGTAAGCAAACTCTCCCTATCAAAGATTGGCACTTAATTTATAGCTTTATAGAGTTGACTAGGGCATTAACTAGAGTTATGAAGCCAATATGTATCATAGGGAAGACTTGAACCCAGTAGTTCCACTATATAACAGCTGTCTACATAGTAAGAACTTGCTTTTTGATTGGTTGATCACTTCTATGCTAAGATGAGGCACCAGAGTCATAATAACAATTGAAGTGTATATAACGTATTAAGGTTTGCAAAATGCTTTACAAACATTAGTAAATTTGATCATCACAACAACAACTAAAGGCACTATAGATACCATTATCCTTATTTTCCAGATGAGGAAACTGAGGTTCAGAGCTTAAGGGACTTGCCTAGGGTCATACAATAAGTGGTGTTGGAAGTGGGATTTGAACCATTTTTTTTCCAACTCCAGGGTTAGCACTCTACCTACTATATCATATACAGTAGGAGTTTTATGAATGTGTCCTACTAAGGTCCCCTCACCAAAAAAAAAAAGGCTAGAATCAACATAGTAATTAAATCTCCAACTTTTAAAAATTGCTAAATAGCAAAAACAAAATATATTGAAAGCATTTCTCAGCTCTAGGCAGTGAATGTCTATATGATGGCAGATCATATTTTTTTAAAAAATATTTATTTATTTATTTTTATTTTCAAAATTCACTTTTATAAGATTTTGAGTTCCATTTTTCCCCTTCCTCTCTCTTCTTGCCCCTCACCAAGACAGCAAGCAAACTGATGTAGGCTATACATGTATAATTATATT
This sequence comes from Vombatus ursinus, assembly GCF_900497805.2. Classification (NCBI taxonomy): domain Eukaryota; kingdom Metazoa; phylum Chordata; class Mammalia; order Diprotodontia; family Vombatidae; genus Vombatus; species Vombatus ursinus. The sequence goes on along the minus strand of NW_020950311.1, from coordinate 963 downwards.
AATTATATTTCCACATTAGTCATGTTGTGAAAGAAGAATCAGAACAATAGGGAAAAAAAACATGAGAAAGAAAAAAAACAAAAGCAAAAGTGAAAATAGTATGCTTTAATCTGAATTCAGACTCCATAGTTCTTTCTCTGGATGTGGGTAGTATTTTCCACCATGAATTTTTTGGAATTGTCTTAGATCATTGGATTGCTGAGAAGAGCTAAGTGTATCAAAGTTGATCATTATACAATGTTGCTATTACCGTGTACAATGTTCTGCTGGTTCTTCTCATTTTACCCAGCATCAGTTCATTTAAGTTTTTCCAGGTTTTTCTGAAATCTGCCTGCTCATCATTTCTTTTGGCACAATAGTATTCCATTACATTCATATACCACAACTTGTTCAACTATTCCCCAATTGATGGGCATCCCCTCAATTTCTAATCCTTTGCCCCCACAAAAAAAAAGTTTCTATAAATGTTTTTCTACATGTGGGTTCTTTTCCCTTTTTATGACCTCTTTTAGATACAGTTGTATTAGTGGTATTGCTGGATCAAAGTGTATACACAGTTTTATAGCCCTTAAAGCATAGTTCCAAATTGCTCTCCAGAATGGTTAGATAATCATTTTCATTTTTGAAGGCACATAATACACAGGTCTAGGAAGCAGTCAGTTCTATTGGAGTTTGTCCTGTTCAGACCACATCTGGAATATAGTTCCACAGTTTAGGAAGGAAGTGATAAAATGGTGAGCCAGAGGAAGTGATGAAGGGCCTTGATAACCTACCATATAATAATTCTTGATAAATTGAAAGAGCTGGAAATGCTTATACTGGAGAGAAGAGACATGGAGAGAAGAGCTTATGGAGACATATTATCTGCCCTTGAGTATTTGAGGGACTTTCATGTGAAGGAGAGATCACACTTGTTCTGTTTGACTCCAGAGGGCAGCACTAGGAAAAATGTGTGGAGGTAGC
>NW_020950310.1:0-38878 GCF_900497805.2 Vombatus ursinus | reverse complement strand
TTCCTAATAATCAGAGTTATTCAAAAGTAGAATGAGCTACCTCCACATGGAGTGGGTTTCTCTCAAAGGATGTCTTCAAGTAAGGATCAGGGGAGTAGTGATGCTGTAGAACAGATTTATTTTCAGGTATGGTTTTGGAATATGCAACCTCTGAAGTCCCTCTTATCTCTGAGATTCTATGGATTATGTCACATTATTTATTACTATGAGAGATGCCCTGGTGTAATGGATAAAGAAATGATTAGTTGGGGTGACTAGTTCAAGTTCTGACATGGACAAATATTATCTGTGTCTTATATTATCTATGGGCAAGACACTTAAATTTTACATGCCCCAGGAAATCAAGAATAATGTTATAAAAGAGTTAACAGATGTACTTTGATAGAGGAAGTTTCTGTATCAGGGCATTCCCCACATACCAATAAAAGTGTGTGTCCAAAATGAAATAATTATAAAGGTTGTAAGTCACATAAGTAACCAATTGTGGAGTAAGTTTGCCAATGTGGAATACCCTTTGGGACAAAGTGACTGTCATAGAATAATAGACAATGTTAGAAGAGACCTTAGAGATCATCTACTCTACCCTTTCCCCCACCCCGTTTTTTGTAGATGAGAGAACTAGGAATCAGAAAGGTTAATTGACTTGCCTAAGGTCACACAGTTAATGAGGAGCAGAGCTAGGATTTAAGCTCAGATGCTTTGACTCTAAAATCAATACTCTTTCCACTATGCTATCCTATATCAGTTAGCTCTATGGGGTCAAAACCTGCTGTTCTCTCCCTCTGGCCTCCTCTGCTCAACTGTTTGATGCTTTATGTTTGGAATTTTGTTTTGCACCTGCTAAGATGCCAAGTTTCATCAAAACAAGACTAAAACCAAATGAATGGAGTTAAAATGCATTGTAATATACTGTCCTTCTTGTTAAACCTCTATCTCTCATTGCCTCTGACTGCTGGGGCTCTACAGTCTGTTTACCACTTCACTGACTTCTGAATGGGATCTTTACTTGCCCAATTTCGCTCTGAAACTTTTCATTTACAGGTGTTGTGATAGACATTGGAGATAGGTAGCATTTCTTCCATCTTTTGGTAAGCCCTGCCAAATGCTGTTACATTCAAAGGTTAGATTGCTTGTCCAAAGGTGGCTTTGTCATTCCAGATTTGCTTTTTTTTGTTTTATTTTGTTTTTGTTTTTGTTTTCTTTTTGTTGTTGTTGTTTTTAATGCACAGAATAGAAAAGAAACTAGGCCCAAAGGAATCCTGAACAATCAGGACAGCTTTGAAATTTGAGTGATGTTGTGGTCATAGACTTAGAAAAGCAAGCTGTCCATAAGAGAGATCCAAAGTTTCATGTACAACCCTTTTTTTCCCCTCCTGTTTGTTTCTTTTTATTTGGTGTTTGTTAAGTTCAAAAGAAAAAAAAATAAATTTTTAAAAAATCAACAAAAACCACATTTATTGGCTTGTTCTACTTTCTCCAGTTGAAAGAAAACAAGTGTTATTTTATTCATAACTGAAACACAGACATTTCTAGGAGTGAAAAAACAGATTGAAAACTCACCATACCAGTATGCCTTTTTAATGAAACAGACAAAATCCTATGACTGGAATATGTAAAGTATTCTGGAAAATAATCACATACTCTTCTCATATAGAGACTTTCATACACCCATTCCTTTCTCAGTAGCTCTTTCCAATTTTGGGGGGGGTAGCGGTGGGATGGGGAGGGGTGGCCAATATGGTTTGGTGGAACTGGTGCTGGATTTAGAATGAGGACCTGGCTTCAAACCTCCACTCTAACACTTAGTAATTCCATGAAATTAGGTAAGTCTTCTAGTGCCTCTGGTGTATCAGTTTCCTCATCTCTAAATTACAGGAATTGAAATAAATGAAGATTGGTCCATTCCAGCTCCAAATCTATGGTCTGCAATCCTGCAACTCCCTGGGACAGTAGTCACATCAACAAGGAAACAAGACAGGGCATAATCATGTTTTATCAAGGCAGGATCTGGTAAGATAGATAGGAATCAGATAGCAGGTAATCCAGTTGCCAACATGTTTCAAACTAATTAATCAGGCAAGAGGTTCAATAAGGCAAGTTGGAGAAGATGGTCATAGGAAAAATATGGGTAGATACTGAGTATTTAGAGACTATTTAACCTGCTGGTGTTTTCACAATTAGGGAGACAGCAGCTCATTAACTTTGAGAAAAGAAAGTAAGCAGCTGCTGCTGATTGACGTGATGAGGACATCAGTTCCTTTTATCCTATGAAGCTGGCTACAGGCAGCCTATAAAAGCAAGAAGATTCCCAAGCCTCTGGAATTATGCTTCTAGTCTACTATAACTGTAATATATATATATATATATATACACACACATATATATGTATATATATGTATATAACATAAGTATGTATATATGTATGTACATGCTTGAGTTGTTTGTTATGATGGTCTGGTGAAACCTATGGACCCTTTTTTCAAAATATTGTCTTTAAATGAGTAAAATAAAATATATAAGATTACAAGAAACCAAGGATACTGATCATCAAAATATTCTTTCAAAAGAAATGCATGAAAACCAGGTTAAGAACTCATGAATAATGCATAAAAGCAAGGATTAAAGCTGGACACAATCTTAGAGGTCTTCTAGATTCTCCCCTTCATTTTACAGATGAAGAAAATGAGAGCCAGCAGGTTGAGTGACTTGTCCAAGGTTAGAAGTAGTATTAGAAACAAGACTTAAGGCCAGACCTTAAATTGTTCTAGTTTAAATAGTGTATAAGATTACCCTTTCTTATGTGGAAAATTGTATTTGTTGATGGAGGTGAGGGTGACAAAAGAAAATTTATATGAGGAACTAAAGTCCCTCAGTATTTGGACACGAAGTATTCTGAGGACCTGGGAAAAATCTACCTCTTAAAGGAAAGTACTGAGAGAAAATGAGAGAAAGCAGCCTCAGACAAAAAAAGACAAACTGAAGGCAAAGACAGCCAAAGTACATTCCACCCTCTCCACTCACTATACCTCACTGGACATGTCTGTTGTATGGACTTTGAAGGTGATAACTGGGAAACCCTGATGACTAGAACTTTCGGAGTAACTGGGAAAATCGTACACTACCTCTGTTGTGGGACTAATAGAAATATTTTTTTTGCTTTTTCACCCTAATGTAATGGTGAGTAACTTCACACCAGCAAATCTGCTTTGAGTCAGTCAACAACTAGAGACAGAAGCCAAATACAAGAAGGAAAGGAAAGGAAAGCAGAGCTGAGACAGCAGAAACCAAGCAGTTTAGAACAAAGAAAAGATTCGAGCCTAGCTACAACCAGATGAGCACAAGAAACTGACATTGCATTTGGGGCCTTCTCTGATTGGAGAAAATCTCTTTCTTTTGAGAGTGCTGACTGGAGGAAGAAAAGAATGTTGTTGCGGCTAAGTCACATCTGATTCTTCGTGATGCCATTTGGGGTTTTCTTGGCAAAGATGCTGGAGTGGTTTGTCATTTCCTTCTCCAACTCATTTTACAGATGAGGAACTGAGGCAAACAGGATTAAGTAACTTGCCCAGGGTCACAGAGCTAGTAAGTGTCTGAGGCCAGATTTAAAGATGGGTCTTCCTGACTCGGGGCCCATATTCTATCCACTGCACCCCCTAGCTGCCCAAAGAAAGAATACTTTGCTAATTTAAAGAGTTGGAAGGGGGAAAGTAAAGTCTAGGCTGTCCTGCTCTTTTCTACTACCTACACCTTGAGATCGGAAAACACCTCCGAACACAGTGAGCTGATTTGAATAGCTCTGCAGATTCCAGACAAGAGGAGCGTTTTTTGTTTGTTCATTTTGTTGTTTTTCTAAGAGAATTAATACTGCCTTTGAGCCTAGCCAAGGGAAAAGGCCTGAATTTCTCTGCAGATCCAAGACTTAGGGTCTCTTCTTTCATTAAAAGATCTTAACTCTGCTTCAGTGGACTGAAAGTAACAGGCAATCTAGAAGTGGCCCTGCCCAGAAGAGCGAAAGGTCAAGAAGAAAAGTGGCAGCCTTTAAGAGCAATACAGACTGTTCCCCAAGGCTACTGTTGGGTTTATAGGCCAGATTTGTGAGTTGCCCAGGGCACATGTTTTTCCCTACTCATGTGTATTTCCTGCTAGGTTTCTAAAAATTTGTTCCCAATCTCCTTCCCCAGAGATGTTGTGTGCATCGGTAGGAGAAAGTGACAATCATAATCACATTATGATTATTCATGCTTTTGCTTTTTCCATTAATAAATGCTCTATGATTAAGATTAAATGGTATCCCATTCAAAATAACTAAAAATGCATAAAATGTTTAAGAGTCAATATAACAAAGTATATTTGATATTTGTATAAATTCAATTATGAAATTCTTAAAGAAACAAAGAATAACTTATGTAGTTGGAGTAATATTGAATGCTTATGACTGGATTAGACTCATGTAATAAAATGATAATACTACCATTACATATTTAATGTTACACCAATCAAACTATCAAAGGGGTACTTTACAAAGCTGGATAATATGGTAATTGAATTCACTGAAGGAACAAAGATCTAAAATATCAAGGGAAATAATACCAAAAAAATATAGAAATGAAAGGGGAATAACACACTTCCAAAATTATATTATATAGCCAAAGTCCTCAAAATGATTTAGCTTTGGTTAAAAATAGAGAAGCAGATCAATGGAACAGACTAGAAAAGGTAGAATTAGAAATAATGGAACTCAATAATGCCTGGCATATAATAGGTACTTAATAAATGCTTATTGACTGATTGAAGATAACTTGCTTGATAAACCTGAAAACATAAGTTATTTAGGAAAAAAAAACTTCTAATCTGATAAGAACTTTCAGAAACACTGGAAAGCAGACTGGCAGAAATTAGACAAACATTTACACCACATTACACAATAGAAAATTAGCACACACATGAATATCAAAGGTAAGTATTTTAAAATATTAGAAGAGAAAAAGATTATATCTCTTTCACAGTCATAAATATGAGATAAATCTCTCAAACAAGAAACTGAGGCAATGACAAAAGATAAAATAGATAATTTTGATTACAAGTAATTGAAAAAAAAACTTTTGCACAAACAAAATTAATTTATCTAGGAAAAGGATGAAAACAGTCAACTGGGGAAAATCTCTATATCAATTTTTTTTATAATACTTGGTTATCCAGGAAATATAGACAACTAACAGAAATAAGTAATGTCAAAAGTCATTCAGTTCTTAAAAAAATTACAAATTATTAACAAGCATACAAAAATGCTCTAAATTAATAAGAGAAATGTAATCAAAATAACTCTGATGTAGTACCTCACATCTAACAAATTGACAAAGATGAGAAAAAATGGGAATTGTCAATGTTAGAACGATTATGGAAAGATAGACACATCAAGGCACTGTTAGTGGAGCTGTGAATTAGAATACCCATTATGGAAAGTAATTTGGAATAATAACAATAAAATAACAACATTAATGATAATAACAATAGTAATAACTAACATTTATATAGGGTTTTCAAGACTTGGAAAGTTCTTTACATATGTCATTTTACCTAATCTTCATAACAATCCTGTGAGGTAGTTGCTATTATTAATCCACATTTTGCAGATGAGGAAACTGATGAGAGAGTTTAAGGGACTAATGTGGCCAAAATATCCATAATATTTGACCCAAAGATTATATTCTCAAGCCCAAACCCCAAGGAAATTATTGCCCCAAAGAAAGGTTTCATATACACAAAAATGTTTGCAGCAAGACTACATTGAGGTAGCAAAAGACTGGACAAGGTAGATAGATGTCCATCATTTAGGGAATGGTTAAATAAGTTGCGGTACAGAAATGTGATAGAATATTATGTTGTAAGAAGCAATGAACATGATGAATACAGAAAAATATGGAAAGACCTATGTGAACTGATGGAAAGGGAAATAAGCAGAGACAGATAACACACACACACACACACACACCACACAACACATACACACAGAGTTACTACAGTGATGCAAATAGAAAGAGCAACCACTGTATAAAATGATACAAAAAAAGCTTTGAATTATAAAAAATAAGCTTGGCCTCAAAGAAGATGTACAATAAGACACTTTCTCTCACACCTTTTCGAAGGTTGAGGGTAGAGGGTCCATCTCTATTGAATATTGCCTATAACAGGGCTGGGGAACCTGCAGCCTATAAGGTCAGAATTGTTTAAATGTATTTATCAGTTTTGATTACTCTTTTTTTTTCTTTTTCTTTAATATTTATTAAGAGATGACTCTCTGGAAGGGTATATAGGAGGTAAAAAAAGGATATTAATTAAAATCTAATTTTTAAAAGAGGTAATAACATCACTTTGGCCCATTTGTTTAAATGATGAGGACACTAGTTGGACTTCAGGTCTTAAAGTTATAAATATATATATATATATATATAGTCAACACCAGCCCTAGGATCCTGAGATTTAACTGCAGCTACATGACCTCTTCTTGTGGGGCATCATTCTAATCTACCAACTGAATCCACAGGATTACCGTGGCTAGTAAATATCTGAGGTGGAAATCGAAGCCAAGGCATTAAGGGCAGTATTCTAACTACTCTGCCTATGCTGTTTCTTCAAACAGAAAAGACTCACAGTTTCCTACTGGGGAACTATGTGGAGGAACATACAGGTTGTGAAGCTTCTTGGATGAAGAATGCTACCTAAATGAACATTGTTATTATTTACTGGGTGATGGCTGTAAATCTATAGACACATCACAGCTAATCTGCTACAGATATATTACAATCAGGAAAGGTCCTGATAAAATGGTATTTTTTCCTTCCTTTTAAGTATATTCATGGTCAGGGAAATGAATGTAGAAAAATGCAGATGGAAACACCTCATCATGGCTCATGTGATTCTAACAGATTTCAGCTGATTCACAAAGTCGTATTAACAACAGTCCTAGGAAGTAAGGAGAGCTGATGGATGAGTTATAATGTAGTAGCTTACTTTGCTCAGTCTCATCAATAAAATCACCAGTTAAATTCAAATTCTAGAATCCCTGCAATTGAAGGTGATGTGTAGAAGAGAAAAAAACACAACTTCATTGATAGATACTACATTGAACTTTCTATTTAGGGAGTTCAAAATAAAATTGATTTGTCTTCCAAACTGATTATGTGTGATAGGTAGAAGTCACAGTAGGAAATTAAATAGGAAGTATACCATCATGGTAGAAATTATACACGAAGGTGAATTTTCCTGACTAGGAGTAGGCTTCAGTTCTTAAGGATGACTGAAGGGGAAGATGGAACTACAGCAATCTCTATTAACATGAAGCCAGCTATATCACTGGCCAGGTCTAAATTATGGATACAACCTGACCACTATTTGTGGCTTTAAAAAAATAATAAATGTAGTCATCCAACTCCAACAAAGAAATAAATTGGAAATTAACATCTGTTGTGTAAAACAAAAAGAGAGCCAAATTTTACTTATTCAGTCATTTCGTAGGAAAATAAAGAAAACAACATATAAAATACATAATAACAGAATGTTTTCTTTCCTTCAGTTGAAATCTAAAAGGTATTTATCAGGTATACAGCCCCACAGTATCAGGAGTATATCTCCAAAAAGCAAGATTCTACTAAACAGAATAAAATCAACCAACCGCTAATAAACATTTATTAAGCAGTTATTATGTGCCAGGAACTGGGTTAAGTATTGGTGACACAAAGGAGGCAAAAGACAGTCCCTGCCCTCAAGGAGTTTACAATCTAATGGGTGGAGACAAGATGCAAACACATATCTACAAAGCAAACTATGTATAGGATAAATAGGAAATAAATAACCAAAGGAAGTCACTGGAATTAAGAGAGATTGGGAAAGGCTTTCACAACAAGGTGGGATTTTAGTTGGATTTAAAGGAAGTTATAAAAGTCAGTAGGCAGGACTGAGAAAGAGAGAACATTCCAGGCATGGCAGATAGCCAGATAAAAATGCCTGGAGCCAAGAGATGCATCTTATTCATGGAACACCAGGAAAACAGTGTCACTGGATCTAAAAGTACTCTTGTAGGAAATAAGGTAGAAGACTTGAAAGGCCAGAGAGGGCTAGGTTGCGAAGGGCTTTGAACATCAAACAATGCATTTTATTATTGATTTTGGTGGTGGTAGGGGATCATTGGAGTTTATGGAGTATGAGAGTGACATGGTTGGATTTGTGCTTAGGAAAATCACTTTAGTGGCTGAATGGTGGATGTATTTGAGTAGGGAGTGACTTGAGGATGGCAAACCCAGCAGCAGACTACTGCAATAGATCAGGAGTGAAGTGATGGTGGCCTGCATAAGAGTAGGCTAGAGTAGAATAATAATAATAATAATAATAATAATAATAAAACAATACTGAGACAGAAAATTTAGGAATTTGTAACTGCAAACTGTACAGCTTTTTTTTTTTACTTGTTCCATTGAGATAAATGATCAACGTGTTTTCAATCCCATATTTAATAGAGCATATGGTGTCTTGTACAGTAATTCAGTGTTCCTCCTTCATGAGCTTTTACTTTCCATCATCTATTCCTTGTGGCCTCACTTCCCTTACTTCTTCTTCTCCTCTTCACATCTCTTTAATCTCAAAATAATTATTCATATTTATATAACATTCTTCAGTTTAAAAAACACTTTACCTCAATTATTTAATTTGCACCTGTTAAGTTCCTAGTATAGTCATAATCCTCCCTATTTTCTGGCTCAGAAAACCAAAGTTATTTGTCATATGTTAAGTGGAAGACCTAGATCCTTCAACTGTATTTGCTCTTTCTGTACTAAATTTATTATAGTATAATACAATCTGCTTCTTCTCTTTCTCTCCATGCTTCCCTCTAAATCTCACCATTTTTGCTCCCTCTCCCCTCTTCCTCTTTCTTTTACCTTCTCTGTATTTTCCTCTCCATCTCCCTACCTCTCTTGCCTCTCCTTTTTCTCACTTCTCAGTTTGTTTTGGGGGCCCATCTGTCACCTTGCATATTCTCTGAGGCCATCATTATTGGTAAGAATCAATCATTAAGAGGTGCAAGAAGATGTGTTGATTATTCATCATCAGAACCAAATGCTTTAAGTTTCTGCCTTCCATAAATAACTTGACCCCATCTGAGTATTCTAATGAGAATTTGCTTAAGTCTAAATGACTGCTGGGACTTCAAGCTTGAAATTCTTATCAGAATGAAAATAGCTAAATGACTGTGAAGCCACAGTTGTTTACTTATTAAAAGTAACTGAACGTATATATTTTCACATTTAATTTTCATAAAAGAATGCTGTGCATTGCTATTCATACATTTGATGTGATTAAATACAGAAAAAATGTTGTTTAAAAATATAAACCATTCTCACTCTAATTTAATTTTCTTTCCATACATATTTTATAGTATTTGAGAATCTAAAAGAAAAAAAATGATCCATATGCATATTCAACATACACACACAGCATGTACATATCTCCCTCTTTGGTGCAATGAAGATATCACACTAATAAAGCAATCACATTTCATCTGTTTGGATAAATAGGCAAATAAACAGAAGAAACAAGACCATAGTCCTGAGGTAAGAAGTGATACTTTGAAATCAGAGGACTCAATTCTACCATTCTCTATTGGTGTGATTTGGGACAAGTCATCTAACGTCTTAGAAATTCTTTTCCCCATCTATAAAATAAAGGTAACCTCAGAGGTCACTTTTGGTTTTATATATATATATATATATATATATATATACACACACACACACACACACACACACACACACACACACATACACACATACACACATACACACATACATATATAGTATGTGTATATATATATACATACATACACATATATATGTGTATGTGTGTGTGTGTATATATATATATATATATATATATATATATACTTTGATCTATCACAAAAAAAGAGATGATTGATAGTCCACTGCATCTGCCCTCCTTGAGTTTCATCCATTCTTCCTGTAACTATCAAATTTGCTAAAAAGAAGAAGAATCCAAATTGGACAAATTATCCCTCCTCCAGCCTCTAAGAAAAAAGAGGCATCTTCAGGGTCCATGAAGACATGTTAGTACATGTGGCTTCATTTTCTTTTTAACAAATGATGAGAAAATCAGAGCAAATGGGCAAAGCGTTCAATGATCCATCATAAATGTGATTATTTTATGGACCTAGAATATATGACCAATCAGCATGGGACATTTTCGTTTCCAAATATTGTAGAATTCTAAAATGTTGGAGCTGAAAGGTGCACTAGAGATTGTTGAAGCCAACCCTTTCATTTTACTAATGAGGAAATAGCTGCATTTCATAACATATAAAACCATAAACAGTGCTGTATTTCTAGCCAAGTATTGTTCCCAAGTGTGTAGGCTCTGGTAAAACAAATATTCAACTTTTATTCATAAGAACTGTGAAAGGAGATTTCACTAATGTTGAGGTAGATTTTCTCCTGACTGTGATCTTGTTTCAATTCAATAAACATTTATTAAATAGATACTGTGTACAGAATGCAGTGTTAGGTGCTAGAAAATATGCAACGTTCTGATAGATCTGTCTTTGCCCTTGTAGAGCCTACATCCTGCTCAGGGGAGATGACTCATACATAGATAATTATAGTGCAATTTATTCCACTGTGAGCACTTTAGAGAAGAGCAAAACAATCTTTCTTGAGAAGGGATATACAAGGATTTGGGAAAGACACCATGAAGGAAGTAAAGGTTAGGTAGAAAATCAAAAAGTGAAAAGGAGTGAGAACATTGTACGCAAGAAAAGAAAGCATGAGTAAATGCAAGAATGAATGAAAATTCAGGGAGACTTAAACTTTCCAGTTTGACTATAATGTACAATGCATGCCATGGAAGAGTATGAAATAAATTATCAAAGGTAGAGTTGTACCATATTGTAGAGGACCAGGAATGCTAGGCAAAAGTATTTGAAATTTACTGAACAGGCAACGAATCATCAAGTTAGGATTAAAAATTTGTAACAAGCAAAAACATTGATCCAAATGTAGTAAGATGAAATTTAAAAGAGAAAGTGAAAAGTTTTACATTCAGATTTAAAATATCAGCTTCAAGTATACATAGCAGGTTAATGTTCAATAAACCTGAAGATATCAACTATTGGGGTAAGGACTCACTAATGAAAACTGGCAGAAATTAGGTTCAGATCTATATTCAGACCAACAGTCACATTATATACCAAGATAAGCTCCAAATAGATACACGATCTAGATATAAAAAGTCATATTATAAACAAATATATGGAGAAAGGAAAGAAACAACTTTTGCAATTATAGATAGGAGAGGAGTCCATAAGTAAGTAAGGGATAAAAAGGGTCACAGAAGATAAAATGAATAATTCTAATTACATAAAATTGAAAAGTTCTTAAACAACCAAAAACAAGGCAACTAAAATCAAATGGGAAACAATTATTTGGGAAGGGAAAAAGAGAGAGAGATCTTTGTAGTAAGTTTTCTGATAAAGGCATGATATCCAAGATGTATAAGGAACTGATTTAAATGCAGAATTAGACTGACAGCTATTTCCCAATAGATAAATGACTAAAGGATATGAAGAGGTATTTACTAAAGGAAGAAATCTAAGCTATGAATAATCATATGAAAAAAATGCTTAGAGGTCAAAGAAAGAAAAAGAAGAGACATATATTTAAAAAAACAAAAACTATAGCATCTCTTTTTATCTTATCAGAGAAATACAAACTGAGAGAGTAACCATCATGGAGACTGGCTGAACAAATTATGCTATATAAATATAATGTAACAGCATTTTACTGTTAAGACATTACAAAAGGGGAAAAGATTCAAAGAAACTGGGAAGATTTGTATGAACTGATGTAGAGTGAAATGAGTAGAACCAGGAAAACAATTTTTACAATAGTAACAACAATATAAAGCAAGGTAAGTTTTACTTAAAATAACTTCGATCAATAAAAAAAAATCAATCACAACTCTCAAGCACCAATGATAAAGCAAGCTAATCACCTCCTAACAGAGGTTATAGATTCATGATAAAATGAGACTTGCATTTTCAGACATTGCCACTGTGAAGACATATTTTGTGTGACTATACTTTTTGTGGCAAGTGTTATTCTCTTTTCTTTTCCAATGGGGTGGAGCAGGATTTAGGGAAAGAGTTATAGTGTTACCAAAAAAAGAAAAAAGAAAAGATTATTAAAGCACTGAAAAGAAAATTACAGAAAACAGAAATAAGCTCATAAAGAAAAAGACAATCAGAACAGTTTTCAAAGTAACATGTTGAATTTACTCTGTGTGTGTGTGTGTGTGTGTATGTGTGTGTATATGTAAGCAAGTTTGACATAATATAGATTCATAGTTTCATAGGCAGTCTCTGGTCAACTTTCTATACTGAAAACTTGTTTTTTTTTTTGTTTTGTTTTTTTAGTATTTGGTAGGTGAAGAATTTTACCACTCCCCCAACATAAAAACAAATAAAAAAAATTTTCCAAGTATAAGATGAGAGTGTTAGACATAGGTTTCTCTGAAAATGAGATCTAGGCCTTTTATTGAATTGCATGCTCAATCAATTGCATGATATGATAGTTCAGAAAGCCAGTGCCATGATGGGCTAAAGAGGCATAGTGTCTCAGAAATAAAGAAATGATAGTTTGACCATACTCTGCCCCAAGTCATAACATACATAGAATGTTTTGCTCAGTTATGTGCAACATTTTGGAAGCCATATAGATTGCAGAAAAGGCCAAGTATAATGGTGAAGGACTTTGAATCCATGGTATATGAGAAGTAATTGTAAGACTTAGGGATGCTTAGCTTGGAGAATGTTAAGGAAGGTTATGATAGCTGTCTTCTAGTGTTTGAAGGATGGACAGGGGACAGAGGGGTCAGACTCATCCTGCTTGTCCTAAGAGGACAAAACAAAAAGCAATGGAGGAAATTACATAAAAGTAAATTTAAGCACAATATAAGTAATAGCTGTAACAATTAGAGCTTTAACTAAAAGAAATGGGTTGCCTCAGGACGTAATAAATTCCCCCTCAATGGCTCTTCAAACAAAAGTTAGATGACCATTTACCAAAATAGTTTGATAAAATGCAACATATATATTAAAAACACTAGAAAGCATAGGAATAAATGAACCATCATGCCAATCAAACTTCCAATATGTTATTTCATAGATCTAGACAAAGCAATAACAAAATTAATTTTGAGAACAAAATGTCAAAGATCTAAAGTGAAATAATGAAAAAAAATAGGAAAGTAGTGACCTTACCAGTACCATAATTCTAACTATATCATAATTGTTGTTATTGTTCAGTCAATTTTTAGTCATGTCCAACTATTCATGACCCCATTTTGGGTTTTCTTGGCAAAGATACTGGAGTAATTTGCCATTTCTTTCTTCAGCTCATTTTACAGATAAGGAAACTGAGGCAAATAGGGTTAAGTGACTTGCCTACAGTCACATAGCTAATAAGTGTCTGAGTCCAGATTTGAACTCAGGAAGATGAGTCCTTTTGACTCCAGGCCTGGCGCTGTATCCACTGTACCATGTAGTTGCTTTGTAGTGGTTTTATCTTTTAATTTGGAGGCATAGATATGGTACAGGTTTGTGTGAAGTTTGAGTGAAAAGAGTAAATTATTTATACTTAAATTGACTGGTTAGTGGAGCTGAGGTTACTGGTAGCACTCCATAACCAATACTGGAGCACTGAACAGCTTCAAACACAGGGCCTTGCACATTTCAAGACTTCCAAAATGTTTATTGAGTGCAGTGCAGGAGTGAACGAATGATCTGGATATTTGCATGGACTGATTTAATATACAAAATATGTGTTTCAATGGAAAGAGCTGGGAGCTTAGAGTGTAGATCTGTGTTCTTCTTTCTTTGTCACTTCTTTGCTGTTATCACTTTAGGGAAAGCATTGAAGGCTGGTTCTCTCTCTCTCTCTCTCTCTCTCTCTCTCTCTCTCTCTCTTTTCTCTCTCTTTCTGTCTATATCTTCTTTACTTATCTGTAGAACAGGAATAAGAATGCTTGTCCTGCCCAAGTTGAATACACTGAGGATGCAGTAAAGTTGGAAGTAAACTGTATCCATTTCACTTTCATATTAAAAAGTGCTACACCCATGTAAGGTATAGCTTTTATTATTTTAGAAATAAATATATGATCAAGACTAGATTATTTACGCTAATGGAAGGTAACAGTGACATGGATCATCCAAAATTCTTTCCTATTTGGCTTCATAGGCATCATATTTTTTGTGGATTGTTTGTGAGCTTTTTTTTTTCAGCTGATTTACCTTCCCAATGATGCTTCACTTAGGTGCATATTAAAATTAGTTTCCATTCTGTGAGCACACATTGACTGATGGAAAAGGAGGGAGGGAGGAGTGGCTGCCCAGAACCAAGCTGAGGAGCAGGGAAGGAAAATTTAGCCTGAAATTCAAAGTTTGCTGCAGGAAATCTCTGAAGAGGATAATCTGCATTCTGATAACTAAGAATCATCTCTAGTTATTGTCCAAATCACACACTTTTAAAGACCTGAATTACTCTTTTTACTAAAACAATTGACTAAGAAAACTTTCTTCCTTTTTCCACCACCTTTCCATCCTCTTCTGCTGGTCTACTGTACTTAGCATTTCCTCCTAACAGACCCGGGTCATTCTGATACCTGATTGTATCAGGGTTTGGCCTTGATAAACAATTCACTTTCTGGACTACTAAAACGGTCTGTTTAGGAGCAAAACAAAATGCATTCTTCAGCTGGAGGGATTTCTTAGAACAAGATGCAAAAAAGAAAATCCAGTTAGAATATTGAAATAGATTAATCTATAAGAGAAAGAAAGCGAGAACCAAGTTATTTGAATAGTTGGGTGCCAATGGCTACTATTCCCCTGGATAGGAATACTATGTGAGCAAGAGTCATAACAACTCAGAACACCAAGGATAGAAAGAATGATGTATTTGAAATCAGAAGACCTGTACAAATACTGACTCTTGTGTTGATCAGTGAGTCAACAAGCATTTAATAAGTGTTTACTATGTGCTCTGAACTAGATGATCTCTGAGACCTCTAACAATTCTGCCATTCTGGAAGTTAATAACATCTTTGGGCCTCAGTTTCTTCATATATAAAATAAGAGTTGGACTAGATTGAACATGGTGAGGCATATGAATAGAGTACTAGTTGTGGAGTCAGAAAAACTTAAAACCTTAGCTATGTGACTGTGGGCAAATCATTCAACGTCTCTCAGCCTCAATTTTTCTCATCTGTCAAATGGGGATAAAAAATACCTGTTATAGGTATCCCACAGAGTTGTTGTGAGGAACACATGATGTAATTTGTTAAAATTCTATTTAAATGTCAGTTATTATTGTTATGACCTCCAATGTCCTCTCTATCTTTAAATCTTTCTAACCCATGGCTAATTCTCCCTCATTTATGTTCAGTCAATTGGCCTATTATTTTGACCAATGAGCCTAAATAACATCTGTGGCATGTTTTTTTTTGTTTCTTTGTTTGTTTTTTTTCCCCCTTGCATGAAGGATACACATATCTGAAGGACACAGTATCGTCTTAAGTGACTCCCTTATTTTTCATTTATGGAACTTGGGGCTTTTTCCTAAAGGAAATCAGAATTGACATTTAAAATTCCATGGGAATCCAAGGCACAAATTATGCAAAAGCTTTTCTTTTAGTCATTCAATGTGACAGGACTCCTATCGGCACCCAAAAAGTTAGAATAGAAAGTAAAAATGAAATCTTCAAATGGGCCTTCATTTCTCAGGTCTCATCGAAATTAGATTCTGAATAGAAACTAAATGAGCAGTTTAGTGCAATTTAAAGAACGGTGTATTGAAAGTCAGAAGACCGAAGTTCAAACCCCATCACTAACACTAACTTTGTTATGACCTTGGGCAAGTCACTTAACCACTCTAGGCTTCTATCAGGTGGCTGGATTCTATGACCTCAAGGTCTTTTCTAGCACTAAATCTAAGATCTTATTAAATATCATTAGCAAGATGAGGTATGAGACATTCTTTTGCTCAAAATATTACTTCAACTTTCCAGTTAGAATGATGTGCCCTTGCACTGCCTACCAACCAGAGCCTAAATATCAGCATCGAGTAAATATATTCTAAATAACTTGTGTTAATCTGGGAGCATTTCATGCTACTGGAGTGGGCTAGGAGCAGTCAGTGTAGTGTTACCTATTTCTGAAAATGAAAAAAAAAAAAACTAGAACTCAGTTTTAGTGAAACCGTGATTTTTAATTCATATTAACTGTCTATTAGGATTGTGCTTACTGATGTGAAAGGTTTTGGAAAAACTATGCCAGATATCACATTAAAACAGGAAACAGATGGTGCTTAACTGGATATGCAGGTGAGGAAGCAGTAACTTCCCCATTTGGCTGTGGGATGTGCAACGAGAATAGCCTTGACCTTCTTGTTCATTTAGGCTTCATCCTCAGAAAATAGCCTCATGTTTGGGTATTAATGTTTATCACGTTTAATATGTGCTCATTTTTGTTCAGAAAATCTCACCTGGTGAAAAGAGCATCGCTGGACCTTGGATTCAGGGAGGCATGGTTGATCCTGGTGATCATGCTGATTCCTGGATATACTCCATATCCTCCCAGGAGCACTGACAGTGCTGACTAGGTCTAAGGGTAAATGGGAGGATCTGTGCAAAGTTAACCATTTGCAAATCAAGTGAGGAGCTGGAATAAACTAAAATAATTTACGGAGTGCACTAAAGCTGGATTGCAAGGAAATTTACGGTCGGCAGTCACACAATAATAAAAAACCAAAGATTAATTAACATAAAAATTCTAGCTGTCATATTTCTCTAAGTAGAAATAATTATAATGCAATTTTATTTCACTGAATGAACCTCTGGAAGGGTTCAGGGTAAAGGGAAGATGCAAATAGAAAGGCACCTTTGGGCCATAAGGAAAATAGTTGGATATATTCTTTTAGGCTCTTGTATAATTGTTAGGCTTAAACAAATACATGCACACATACCCATAGACACTTTTGAACAGGTAAGAGGATGGAGATATACTTTACCACAATAAATTTTGACTATGTGATAATTGAAGAAGAATTTAAAAGACAATCAGGAATCTAGTGTTTCACCAAATTATACTGGACATTTCTGAAATATCAATTCTAAAATTTAGCATGACATAATGCAAAAAAAATATCTTTTAGTAGGAAGATATCAGATATAAGGTCTCATATTGATACTTACTCGATGGGAAACACTTAGCAAGTTGCTTGGACACATCTTAGTTTAGTGGATAGAGTGCTAGATTAGGAGTTAGCACAACCTGAGTGGGAATTCTGGACATTTCTGAAATACTAATTCAGAAAGATAGAATGACATTATGCTAAGAAGAATTATTTATCTTTGAGT
This sequence comes from Vombatus ursinus, assembly GCF_900497805.2. Taxonomy (NCBI): domain Eukaryota; kingdom Metazoa; phylum Chordata; class Mammalia; order Diprotodontia; family Vombatidae; genus Vombatus; species Vombatus ursinus. Next base: position 21,406 of record NW_020950310.1, on the reverse strand, counting down.
AAGAAGATATTGGATATAAGGTCTCATACTGATACACACTAGATGTGATACGCCTAGCAAGTCATTTGGATGCACCTTAGTTTAGTGAATAGAGTGTTGGATTGGGAGTCACAAAACCTGAGTGGGAATTCTGCCTTATCTCTAAGTCATTTTCATATATTAAATAGGGTTAATAATGGTACCTATTTCACTGTGTTGTTGTGAAGAGCAGATGAAATGATTGTTAGTCCTTTGTTAGAACCAAAGTGCTGCCTAAATCATAGGTGTCAAACACACAGCCCACTGGCGGAATTGTGACTGGCAATACTATGGAGTGTTGCTTGAACCAGACAAAAATATAAGTAGGAAATATTTACCAAAAGAAATAAAAATATAATAGAACATAGATAATATTAATATGTGGTTTTCTAAGTCGATATGTGGCCTGCAAGGATTCTTACGTATGGTTCAATGGTGCCCATTTTTATTTAAGTATGACACCACTGATCTAAATAGCTATTATTATTTAAGCTATTATTGATGCTGTTAATATTATTGTTAATTATTAACCTTTCTGCCTTAGTTTCCTCAGAACAAAGATGAATATTTTAAATATTCATAAATTAAATATATTTAAATTAATACTAAGTATTAAAAATAATTAATTTACATATAATTAATTTAACAATTATTAAATATATTTAAAATTAAAAAAACATGGATTGGCATGATAAACTTTTTTTTCTTTTTTCCTCTTTTTTATTTAATATTTTATTTTTTCTAATTACATGTAAAAAACAATCGTAAGATTCATTTTTTTTAAAAAAATTTAATTCCAAATTCTCTCCCTCCCTCTCTCCTGTCTCCCCTCATTGAAAAGGCAAGCAATTTGATATAGGTTTTATATATATATATATATATATATATATATATATATATATATGGAGTCATGCAACACATATTTCTATATTATGTCATGTTGTGAAAGAAAACACAGCCCAAAAACAAAAAGCAAAACTAGAAAAATAAAGTAAAAAGTGCTTTGATCTGCATTCAGATTCCATCAGTTCTTTTTCTGGAGATAATATTTTTCATCATAAGTCCTTTGGAATTGTCTTAGATCATTGTATTGCTGAGAATGGCTAAGCTGATCACAGGATAAACTTTTTAAAAGAGTTTCTATGTCACTTTGCTGGTTACATAGTAAGAACAAAGATCTGTAAGCCAATAGTCCATTTATTTCATTGGTATCTATGCAGTGTCAAAGAATTGAGTGTAATTTTGGACGGGTCTTTGGAGTATTTATAGAAGAACATGACCAAAACTCATATAGGTTGGGCAGGCACAGATAGTTTGCACTCTGCATCCTTGCAGGGAGTACAGTGGTGAGATTGCCAATCTTCACATTTAAAAATCACCAAATGATGTATCCTTGTGTAACTTTGAATCTCATTCACAAGGAATTTAAGAAGGCTGAGTGCCATTTCAATAATCATTATAACATCTTCATATATTAGGTAGGTAGTATCATATAGAAGTGTGGTAAAAAAAGATTAAATTACTGATCTGAGATCATATAGTTAGATATATCTATTTACACTTTTAAACTAGAGATCAAATATTCTAAGTAATGACAAATAGATGGCTGGATAATAGGCTTAGAATGCATGGTTTGCAGGTCCTAAAGAAAGATGTAGGTTCTTGAGATAACAAAACGGACTTCCTTAATGACAGAAAAGGGACAGGACAAGTACATCTCTTGCCAGCAGCAGTGCTTCTGAATGGAGAAAGGAACTTATCCCTCAAGTACTTTGGGGGATTGGGCAAGGGTTTCCAAAGGTCCATAAGCACCACTGGCAGGGATTTGTTCTCCTTTCATCTATCCTAATGATGCTGAATGATGTTACCTTTCAAAGCCTCTGGCTAGAGGGAGAGCCAAATGATTTTTTTTTATGTATTTCTGATGAATTGTGATGCAATTATGCAGTTGATACACAATGTGTGTAATTTCAATAGTATTTCTCTTAGACTGGATGCTCTCATAGAATTGGCTGATCTTTCCTAGAGTGGGTACCTGTAACAGTTACCTGCAAAAATGACAAAGGATGTTGCAAATCTAGAGCTCACTTAGTTCTATGCTTTTTGTGTGGGTGTGGGTGTGGGTGGATGGAGAAAGAGGATTCAGAGTTGCCTTCAAAAGATCAGTATTTTTACAATTAGGTTACAATAAGGGGATTAAGAACTGTACTCTCTTATTACAGTAAATACACTGCTACTGCTTTTAAACACATTTTCACGCTGTGCACTTTTGAGAACAGGTTTATGCACACCTTAAACCACTGCAATATTGATCAAAAGTTTTTTTTTTGTTGTTTTTTATCTAGAATGACTTTACTTTTAATCCACTTGTGATTCCAGAACCAAACTTGATCGGCAAATGGTCACATTTTGTGTAGATTCTTTCATTCATCCTCATACTGAGTGTTAATGGTCTATATTTCACAGGGAATAGTTAAGGTTTCTGGGGATCATTGTAATCAGAGAGATCAACCATACTTCATAGGTCTGTGACATTTTTTTTTTCATCAGTTGAAAATCACCAATTGCCAGTGACTTTCATTTGCTGGCTAATTGAAGGTTAAAGAGAAAATTTCATTTTTCAACTCATTAATGCAAATATTTTTCAAAGGAATTAACACAATATTGTATAGAATTGAATCTTCATCTGATGGCCCAGGATCATCATTCTGAATACCAGAGGCCATGGTATAATGGCTTAAGTCCAAAGACTTGTGTTTGAATCACCCTTGTATCACTTCCTAACTGGGTGACCTTAATTTCCCTGAGCCTTCACTTCTTCTTCTGCAAAATGAAGATAGTATTTACACAAACACCTTACAATATTGTTGTGAAGTTAAAATGAAATAACAATAATAATAACTAACATTTATAAAACACTTTAAGGTTCGCAAACAACTTTACATATATTTACTCACTGATCCCCACAACAACCCTGGGAAGTAGTTGTTATAATCATCCCCCTACAGATGAGGAAACTGAGGCACAGAACATTTAAATGGCTTCCCCAGGGTCACACAGATAATGAATACCTGAGGTGGGGTTGGAACTCAGGTCTTCCTGACTCCAAGTCCAGTACTGTGTCCCCTGCATGGCATAACTTTGTTGAATACTGCATGAAAAGTTGTGTTGCTGAGCAAGTAAAGAGCCAGGCTCGGTATTAAAAAGAGCTGAGTTGGAGTTTTGCCTTTGATGCAAATAAACTATGACACCAAGGGCAAATCATTTATCCTCTCAGTGCCCCAGGCAACTCTCTGACTAATAATTGCTAAGTAGTTTTCCATAGCAGGTGTTCTACAAATTATTGAAATCACAGGACTGAATACACAACTCCTCCCCCTACAAAATACTTTGTAACTGAGATATACTATATAAGTGTAAGCTTTCATCATGGCACTCACTTGTGAACAGAGAGGGTAGAAGAGATTGCTCTAAATCTCTACTTCCTTCATCATATAACCTGCAAGGGACAACTTTTACTTAAAGTCTGTAACATCTACTTGTTTCTTGTAATTGACCTCTTTTTTATATGAATAAATTGCAAAGAAAAAAGTTAACTTGGTTCTAGTAAGAGTGGCTTTTCTATATCAATAATCAATAACATCAATCAATAAACATTAATTAAGTGCCTACTATGTGCCAGTGGGCAGCTAGTTGGTACAATGGAAAGAGCACTAGGCCTGAAGTCAGGAAGACCTGTGTTTAAATCTGGCCTCAGTCACTTCCTGGCTGTGTGACCTTGGGCACAATCATTAACCCTGTTTGCCTCAGTCCCTCATCAGTGAAATGAACTGGAGAAGGAAATGGTAAACCACTCCAGTATCTTTGCCAAGATAGCCCCAAATGGGGTCAGGAAGAGTTGGACAAGAACGAAATGACTCAACAACAAAGTGTGTCAGAACTGTGATAAGAACAGGTGATATAAAAAGAGGAAAAAATCCTGCCCTCAAGGAGCTTACAGTGTAATGGGGGGTGGGGAGAGAAAACATGCAAACAAATATATACAAAGCAAGCTGTGTACAGGATAAATAGAAGATAATTAATACAGGGAATGAAATTAAAAGGTTTTGGGAAAGGATTCTGGTAAAAGGTAAGATTTCAGTTGGGATTTAAAGGAAGCTAAGGAGGTCAGTAGTCGGTGAGGGGGAGGGAGAGTATTCCAGGAACTGGGGAGAGAAAGAAATTCCCTGAATAGAGAGATGGAGTGTCTTGCTCATAGAACAGCCAGAAGGCCAGTGTCATTGAATCAGAGTACATGTTGGCGAGTAAGGTCTGAGAAGCCTAGAAAGATGGGAAGGGAGTTGGTTATGAAGGATTTATAATGCCAAACAAAGCATTTTTGTATTTGCTCCCGAACATATTCAGAAGTGATTGGAGTTTATTAAGTACAGAGGTGACATGATTGGACACGCACTTTAGGAAAATCACTTCAGGACAAAACAGAATGGGGAGAGACTCGAGGCAGCAGACCTACCAGTGTGCTATTGCAGTGATCCAGGTGTGCAGTGATGAAGGCCTGTACTAGAGTGGTGGGAGTGTCCAAGGAGGGAAGGGAGAGTATTCAAGAGATGATGCAAAGGTGAAATCAACAGCCCTTGGCAACAGATTGGCTATGGGGCATAAAAGATTGTGAGGAATCTAGGATACCTGCTCCTTTATGAGGCTAAAGGAATGGAATTATGTTATTGCCCTCTATAGTAAATAGGAAGGTAGGAGGGGGAAAAGCTTAGGGGGAAGGATAACAAGTTCTGTTTTGGACATCTTGAGCTTAAGATGTCTGCTGGATATGCAGTTTAAGATGTCTAAAAAGCAGTTGGAAATGCAAGACTGGCAGTCAGCAGAGAGTCTGGAGCAGGATAGGTAGATGTGAGCATCATTAGCTTAGAGACTGTAATGAAATCCAAGTGATGATGAGACCACTGAGTGAAGTAGTGAAGAGAGAGAAGAGAAGAGGGCCCAGGTCAGGACTCTGAGGGACAGCAATAGTTGGACGGCATGATCTGGAAGAGCAGTCAGAGAAGGAGACAAAGATCAGTCAGGTAGGAGGACAACCAGGACAGAGTGGTGTCCCAAAAACCTGCAGAGAAGAAAGTATCAAAAAGAGATGATCAGCAGTGTCAAAGGCCGCAGAGAGGTCAAAGAGAAAAAAGGCCATTGTATTTGGCAATTAAAAGCTCATTTGTAACTTTGGAAAGAGCAATTTCAGGGAAATGATAAGATTAGAAGCAAGACTAGAAAAGGTTAGGAAGAGAGTGAAAAGAGGGAAAGTGGAGGCACCTATTGTAGATTTTTTTTTTTGAGGAGTTTAGCTATAAAGATATATAGGACGATCAAAGAGATTGAAGGATCAAGTGAGGTTTTTTCAGTGTGGTGGGTTTGTGGCTTTAAGAAATGAGACAGGGACAGATTGAAAATAAAGGAAAGAGTGGGGATGGCAGAAGCGGCAATTTGTTGAAGGAAACGAATGGAATGAGATCACTTGGACAAGTAGAGCGGTGAGCCTTGGTAAGGAGTAAGGCCACTTCATCATTTGAGACAGAAGGAGAAAGTGGCAGAAGACATCTGAGTGAAAGGATTTGAGGAAGAATGGGGAGGTCGGAGGTTCGTGGTAAATGACCTCATTTTTTTTTCTGTAAAATATAAGGCAAAAGTCTTAGCTGAGAGTGGGGAAGGGAAGAGGAAGGCATGTGAGGTTTGAGGAGGAATGAAAAAGTTTGGAAGAGCCCCTGTGGAGAGTGGGATAGTGAGTTGATAAGGGAGGTATAGTAAGATTGTGTGGCAGCAGTGAAGGCCCAGTTAAGGTTGTATAACATAAATTTGTAGTGGACCCAGTGCGAATGGTTATGTGATTTTTCTCCACCTTTATTCAATAGCATACGTGTAGGAGCAAAGGCAATGAATGATGGAAATTATACAAGGCTGGGGCTTGGCTGAGAGTGATCAGAACTAGGAAGGGATTCAGGAGAAGACAATAGCGTAGAAGTGAACGCGTTCAGCAAGGAATCAAGATAGGGAGGAGAGGAGAGAGATGGCCTGGGAGAGAATTGAGGGATCAAGAGATTGGAGGTCACAGTACAAATGAATAGTAGAATTTGTAAGGGAGGGCAGAGAGAGAGGTGAAAAGCCAATATATTATGATTAGATAAGGGGATTTCAGAATTCTTAAACAGAGAGGTGATACATTTTTGGGTGATGGCAAGATCAAGGGTAGGACTGTTTTTGTATGTGGGTGAGGTGGGTTAGAGGAGTAGCTCATGAGAGGTGAGTAGGTTGAGGAACTGAGTGGTTAGGGTATTTGAGGGAGGATCAATATGAATATTGAACTTACCCAGTATGATGAGAGGAGTTGGAGAGGAAAGAAAGACTGTGAGCCAGGTATTGAACTCACTGAGGAAAGAAGAGTAACCCGGGAGTCTGCAGATAACAGCTACTAAGAATTTGAATGGGTGGTAGATGTGAATAGTGTGAACCTCAAGGGAGGAAAGTGATGGAGGAAGAGGAAAATCTGGAAGTGGCCATGGGGAACAGTGAGCTGGGGAGAATGAGTAAAGGTACAGCCAGTCCTGGAAAGGGTGACTGGGGAGGCTGTGTCATTAGGGGAAGCCAGGTTTCAGTAAAAGATAGAAGATGGAAGGAGTGGGAGAGGAAAAGATTCAAGGTGAAAAGAAGTTGGTTACCTATGAAACAAATATTCCAAAGGTCATAGGAGAAGGACTGGGTGAAGTTAGGGTTGAGGGGGATAAGAATGAAGAAAATCTTCCATAAGCGACCTTACTTTACCAAAGAAATATTAGATTTACAAATGCACCACACATTTATTAAGTATGCAGTTTACAGAAGGAACCAGGAGAGACAGGGTTGCATAGCAAATAAAGAGCTAATGTTAAAATCAGAAAATCTGAGTTCAAGTGTTGTCTCTGATACTCATTGGCTCTGTGGCCCTGGGTAGGCCACTTATCCTCTCAGTGCCCTGGGGACTCTAAAACACTGTAAGTTGCACAACAGGTGCCTATCTGCAATGGTGGAAGGAGTTTGCTTTCTGGGATTTCCCTATGCCAATGATATCAGAAATCTGCACCAAACAAGCCAGAGGAGTTTTCTTTTTAAAGTTCTACTAACAAACACAGGGTTAACAACACTGATAAAAGAAGCAACCAGTGAAGAATGTGGATACATAGGCAAAGATACAAAAGAAACACGTTTCACTAAATGAGTCTTTTTAATGAGAATTTTTTTTAATCTCAAAAAATCTATATAATTACAGGATATAGGCCTGAATTATCAAGGAAAGTACTTGATATAGACACAGTAATGCTTTAGGCTTCACTGATTTCTAACTGTGGCTATTTACATAAAGCAACTTGGGCAATAACTGAAAATGAGAAAAACAAATCCCCTCCAGGAATTTCTCATGTATCACACTGACCCTTACCCTGGTGTCAGTGTGCCATGTATGCTACCATGAAATGCTGAGTCATGATGGAGAGAGTCAGATTTCCAGAATCAAACCTATTTCTAGGTCATGCTCCATTTTGTTCAACTTCCTAGGGGTCCTATTGAGTACACGGTTTCACACGCATCTGCACATTTCCTCTCTGTCTTTCTAAGTGAGGTATGGCTGTTGGGAACCATGCAAGGATCTTACAAAGCTGTTCCTGGGAAGTGTGAGAATAGTGAATGAAATGCACAAGTTAACTTCCACAGCAATTTCAACCCAAGGAGCTATACTAAGTATTGGCAGGTTATTAGGGAGTTTTTAAAATCAGAGCAAAGCTAATAATTATTATCAAGTCTTTAATGACTGTCACACACACAAACACACTAACATCAGACTATTAGAATTGTAATCCTACACTATCCAGCCCTCTCAAAGACCAGTCCAGATTACTCACATTCTTTGGTTTAACCTTTTCTGATCTCATGGAGATCACAGAATTAAATCAAGATTATGGTATGCTTAAAATATTCCTAAACTCTCCCAGATGGGGAGAGTTTTTTTCGGTATCTCTACTTATGGAAAACATTGGTTTGTACCCTCCTCCATCTTTTCTGCCCTACTTCTTATAGATGGTACAGGTCAATTGGCTACCTCCTCAGGTCCACTAAACTATGATTCCAATTCATTGGAATTGAAATTCAATAGGAACTCAATTCATGAGTCAATGAATGACTTAAGTTGATCTGTCCCTATCTCCAGGTCCTGCTATAACTTCCCTGGGAGTAAATGGAAGAACCGAATTCACACTCTGTGCTAGTCACCAACTCTCTCTGTGACTCGTAACAAATTGCTTCCATAAAAGGAAATTCCCTGCATTTAGAAGCCACAATTATTTTGTAGTTTATAGTCTTCATTGACTAAAGTTCTGAGATGTTAAATGATTAGCCAAAAATCACATAGATAATAAATGTAAGAGGAGAATTTTAATTCAGATATTTTTGACTCTAAGCCTAACATTCAAATCAACATACCTTGTTGACTTTCAACCAAGGGTTTACTACCATTAAATCCCAATGTGTGTTTCCTTTTGCTTCTTTTGTTCTCCCTAAATGATACCTACCTATTTTCTTAGGATTAATAAAACAATACTAATAAATCCTGTGGAGTGTTGTAAAATTTTCCACTGTATTAATATAGTGGTATTTGTACCAGTAATGATAATGATATTGTATATCTTTCTCTTTTAAAAATTGCTTTCAATGAAGCTATAACTCCCCTTCTATTGCCCAGTTTTCAATGATCCATATTGTCCTTGCATAGAGTGGAATTTCTGAAATTCACATTTCCCTTCTTACTATTAAGATATTAATGTATAAAGTGAAAAGATATTAAATAAAACATTGTTTTATGAAAACAGATATATGATGAGCATTTGCATTCTTCAAAGCAGTAATCCCTAATCAGATCCGTTATACTGTTTGCCTTGTTTGAAATCATGTTTATGTGCCTTTGTGAAATTAAATTAAGACAATAACTTAGCAGATGGGCCCAAGAATATGCAGATAAAGTGCAACTGAAATATATCATTTTTATACTTGCATGTCATTGCAATGGACTTTAATTAACTGTGGGGTTGGTACTTGAAAAATACCAGTCAATGGACCCTAATCTTTGCATCATAGTTTTGGAAATAAGCAAATGGAATTAAAATATCAAACTTATCTAGCTATATTTTTTTTAAAAATCCGAACAAAGAAATAAATAAAGCAAAAATAGGAGGAATTTTAAGGCAGATGACAGATTATCAAAACAAAAATGTTAATATTTGATTTGAGCACAAATATGCCATTCAAGTCAGATACTAGCTCATTCTCCTCAATCTCAAGACCTTCTCTATACAAAAGGACTGGGCTTAAAAAAAAAAAAAGATGCTTAGCCATGAACAGTATCAATTAAAGGGCCCATAAACATATCCCTGCTACCCAAACGTTAAGATGTTTCTAAGAAATGTACTTATTGTTGTAAAAAATCAATTTGGTTCCATTGTTTGTGAATGGACACTTCCTATCCATCCTTTGGTAGAATTGATCCACTTTTAGATAGCAATAGATGGGCTAAAAAAATAAAATCACACTTACTTAGCTCCAGTATTTAAGGCCTTCCTTGATAATAAACAAATATCTTTAAAATTTATATAAAGTCACCAAACCAATTTTTTTGTCAGTACCCTCTCCCACCTTCTCCCTTTCACTTTGCCAGACATCTATCAGCTTAACAGGCTACAAGTGAGAACCTTTTTTTTTTTTTAATGGAGAAAACATCATTTCATCAATAAACATTTTTATAATTGATTTAACTATAGACAATCAAGTCACAGCTTTTTTCTAGTTATCAGCAAACTATGATCTAGAAAATCCAAGTGTCCTGGATCTCTAAACATATTCCACTGTCAATCAATCTGCCTACTTTGTATTAACAACAGGTGCAGTGTCTAATGTTTACCATGCCAGGAAATATTTACTGAATTAATCAAAGTTGTCAAAATGATAATGACATTGTGTCATCAGCATTAATATTGACTCATTATAGTTCCAAAACATTTTTAAACAAATTACATCTTACCTCAGGAAAGCAGAATATACTGTTGATCTAGTTCATATAAGAGTAGGTTAATCTTGGCGTTGCTTGTTATATGGAAACATCTGCAGAGCTAAGCTTTCCTTCTGGCAGTCATTTCTAGGAGAAATTGAGAGACGTACATATAACCTGGACTTCTATATTAGTGTCCGCTACCTCTGAAGGCCACCATCAACTGGCCATAACCTTTATTGGCCATAGATGAACAGCTAGGATTAAAACCAAAATGTATAAGCTGAGATCCTTTGTTATATAACTGAACTGGGCTGTGGGAGTTCCATTTGAGCAAAGGATGCAAGATAAAACCTTTGGTGTGAAAAATCTAATTACAAGACATAGACCTACAGGAAGCCAGCCCCCCAAAAAATACGAGCTATTTCTTAAGGATAAAGCCACAACAGACTCAAATATACCTTTTAGACCAATAGAGATGTCTTTTGTCCATTGTATACTGATTAATACAGTATAAATTGAGTCTTTATTGACTTCCTCCTATGTACCAGGGGGTGTTTCTTGCTCCTGAGTAAAGAAACACAAAATTGTAACAGCTTCTATACTATAGGTGTTTACATTGTATTGGGGGTGGGGGACATCACATATATAAGTATATAAAAAACAAAGCAAGTGTGAGGTAATATTTTGGGGGAAAAGTAATGACAACTTGAGAGGGGATTGAGAAAGGCTTCATGTAGAAGTTGGTACTTGAGTTGAGCTTTAAAGGAATCTAGAGTTTGTTAGAGGTAAAGATGAGCAGGGAGAACATTTAAGGCATGGGGACAGCCTATAAAAAGACATGGAGATGGGAGATAGAAATTCATGTGTGAAGAAGAATAAGAAAATTAGTCTGCTTTGATCTTAAAGTCTGTGAAGCATATCAATGTAATACAGATGTAACAGTATGTTAGAGTCAGGCTATAATGGACTTTATATGCCAAACATAGATGCCAAACAGTTTATATTTTATCCCTAAGCTAAAGTGTGGAGAGAGACCACTGAGAGAACTGCAGGAACTAATCGAGCAGGAAGCAACATGGTTAGAGCTTGTCTTTAGGAAAATTACTTCAGAAGCTTTATACTGCTCTCCTTCCTTAGACAAGACCCACATTTCGATGCTAGTAATGCATACTCAATTGGTCTAAAGGACAACGGACTGTCTTTTTTTAAACCAATCTTTGCAATATCTTACAGCTCAAATACAATAATCTAAGACAATTCTGAAGGACTTATGATGAAAAATGCTCCAGGGGAAGAAGTGAGGGAGTCTGAATGCAAATTGAAGATTCTTTTTTTGTTTTTTGGATAATTAATAAATTTATTTTTAGTTTTCAACATTCACTCCCATAAGATTTTGAGTTTTAAATTGTCTCCCCCTCCCACTTTCCCCTCTCCAACGTGGTGTACAATCTGATATAGGCTCTACATACACATTCATGTTAAGCATATTTTCCTATTAGTCATGATGTAAAGAACAATTAGAACTAATGGGAGGAACCATGAGAATGAAGCAATAAAACAAAACAACAAAGGCAAAGGAGAGCAAATAGTATGCTTCCTTTTTCATTCAGACTCCATAATTCTTTCTATGGACATAGATAGCAATTTCCATCATGAGTCTTTTGCAGTTGTCTTGGATTCTTGCATTGCTGTGAAGAGTCAAGTCGATCAAAGTCAGTCATCCCATAATATGGATATTACTGTGTACAATGTTCTCCTGGTTCTGCTCATTTCAATCTGCATCAGTTTATATAAGTCTTTCCAAGTTTTTTTTGAAGTCTGCCTGCTCATCATTTCTTACAGCACAACAGTATTCCATTACATTCATATACAATAACTTGTTTAGTCACTCCCCATATGATGGGCAACCCCTCAATTTCATTTGCCACCACAAAAGAGCTGCTATGAATATTTTTGTAGTTGTGGGTCCTTTTCCTTTTTTTATCTCTTTAAGATACAGACCTAGAAGTGGTATTGGTGGGTCAAAAGCAGACTTTTTAAAAAAACTTTATTTTTCTTTATTTTTTCTTTTAGTCTGTGTTTTCTTTCACAACATGACTAATATGGAAATAGGTTTTGCATGACTTCACATGTATAATCTATATCAAATTGTTTGCCTTTTCAATAAAAGGGATTGGGAAGGTGGGAGGGAGGGAGAGAATTTGGAACTTATTTTTTTTAATGAATGTTAAAAATTGTTTTTAAATATAATTGGAAAAAATGTCATATTTTTTAAAAATATCATATATCTCAAAAAGGTTATTTGAAAAGCTTTTAGTGGAATTCAGAAATAATCTTGCCCCCTGATGACCACTTCCAATGGTCTCACCATGATGTCCATCCCAAAAGACTAGTGTCATTGTATCTAGAGTCAAAAGATTTAGGTTCAAATCCTAGGTCAATGATAGAAATTTGTGAAAATCTGTCACTAGAATCCCAGGATCCCAGTCTTATTCTGCTACAAATGGATTCCATGTCACCTGAAACATGTGTGAAGTAATAAAACAAAGTAGAAGTTGAGATTGGTAATATAACTTCAGCTAGTTGAGTAGTTTTCTTTTCCTTTTGTTTTGCTTGGGGGGGGGGGATGGGAATAGACAAGCTAAAACACATCTCTGTGCTCCATAGTTCTTCCCCTCATTGTAAGTTCTCTCTTCCTACCTCCAAAATTGCTTTGTATTGATTGACTCTCTCTGTCTCTCCCTCCCTCGTCCCCCTCTTTCTCTCTCTCTCTCTTTCTCTCTCTTTCTCTCTCTTTCTTTCTCTCTCTCTGTCTCTCTCCTTATCTGTGTAACTAATTAAATAGAAATTAAGCTCCTTCATTGGCAGCTAGGTGGCTCAGTGGAGTGCTGGGTCTGGAGTCAGGAAGACTCATCTTCCCAAGTTCAAATTTGGTCTCAGACACTTAGTAGCTATGTGACCCTGGGTAAGTCACTTAACCCTGTCTGCCTCAGTTTCTTCACCTGTAAAATGAGCTGGAGAAGGAAATGGCAAACCACTCCATTATCTTTGACAAGAAAACCCCAAATGGGGTCATGAAGAGTCAGACATGACTGAAAAACAATGGAACCACAATAAAGCTCCTTCAGAATTGAGATGATTTTGTTTTTCCTTTGTGTCCCCCAGTAAAACACCAGACATATAGTAGGCCCTTGATTAATGCTTCCTAAATTTATTTGAAATGAATTTACAGAAAGGGCCTTCCAGATCATCTAGTCCAAGTTTTTTTTTTATAGATTCATAGAATATTTGAGTATCAAAGAAGATATAGTAATATATTCAGAAAGCCTTGGAAACTCCAAATCTCTATACGAGCATAAGGTAGTTTTTATAAAGAAAAGACATGTATTGCATACACAGGAATAGTAAAAGGCAGTGTGGCAAGGTGGATAGAAAGTTGGCCTTGGAATCAGTAAATCCAGTAATGTATAATAAGAGTGAACCTGAGTTTAAGGCCTGCCTTTGACACATACTAGCTCAGTGACCACAAGTAAGTCACCTGATACATTAGTAATTCCTCTTCCTCCACCCCCACCCCTAAAATGGAATGTCTCTGAAGTTGTTGTGGTTCAGTAAAGTATAATACTTAACAGGGCAATGAACTATATTGATGTAGCATTGTTTCACCTGGACTGTTTTAAGCATACCTTCATTGGTCTCCTTCCAGTTTCTTACTCTTTTCAATCTAATTTCCACACAGCTGCCAAAATTATTTTCCTAAGGCACAGATATGACTATATGAAAACACCACCGAAAGCTCCTATTGCTTATAGGATAAAATATAAGCTAACATTTACGCCTCACCACATTCTGGCTCTTACCTACTATTCCTGATTTCCATTAAACAAGAGATGCTCTTGAGAATTAATCTCTCCAGACTGCTTTCTCCTCTGGTGCTTCCTAAGTTTAGGTAAAAACAAAACAAAACAAACAAACAAACAAACAAAACCAACTGGTTATCTTCTCCCCTCCAAAAACCTAACCCCCTTTCCAAAATTCCATCTTTCTCCTGAGGGTACCACCATTGATCCTTTCAATCACCCATGTTTGTCACTTAAAAGTAATTCTCTCTCCATACTCCATTACGACCCATATCCAATTCATTGTCTATATTTTCTTTATCCACCATATGACTTGCAACTGTCTCGTTTCTCTTTCCTTACATCACCATCCCCCATATTTAGGCTTTGTCCCTTTAGGTCAAATCAACTAGTCAGTAATCATTTAGTAAACTTTGTTAAGTGCTGGTCAAGTAAATACAAACAAAAAGAGACATAGTTCCTGCTCTTAAATTGTTCATATTTTAATAAGAGAAGAAAACACATAAAAGAAAGATGAAAGGAAGTGTAGAGAGGGGATGATAGTGGTGAAATCTTGAGAATGAATTGGTTTGGGCCTTTCTTTAAAATGGAGAATCTGGGGGCAACTCAACCAGTGGGAGAAAGGGGCTATTGGGATTGAAGGGAAAGACAGATGAGTAATGTGATGAAGTCCAGAGAGTGAAAGATGGCTGGTTTGGGCTCTTCCATAAAATCAAGGTTTTGATATCAATTTGCCAATAAGAAAAGGGGGCTGTAGGGGAAAGAGAGAGAAGGTCCCCTTCTAGTCTTTTTTTTTTCCTTTTCAATACATTCTCCCCACAGTTGCCAAAGTTATCTTCCTAAGGCACATATCTATGTCAAAGCACTTCTCAAAACTTTCATTGCTTCTAAGGAAAAATGCGTATTGATATTTACAACTCATTACAATTTGGGTCCCACTTACCATTTCAGACATTTCACACTACTCTCCATCACAAACTGCATTCCAGCCAAACTCAACCATGAGCTATTCTCTAAACTTGACATCCCATTTCTGGTTACTATGAATGTAGATGTATTGTTCCCATGCCTAGAATGTGTTCCTTCCTTTTCCACAACTTCTTTTTCTTTAAGGCTTAGTTCAGGTGCTGTTCCTTCTTCTATGGCATCTTCCCTGATTTCCCCTTTTGCTAGTGATCTCTCCTTCAAATTATTTTGCATTAAACTTATCTATGTCTATGTCATAAGATCATAGGATCATGGAGTTAGAGCTGGTCTGGACCTTCAAGTTCATCTGTTCCAACTCTCTCATTTTACAATTGAGAAAGACGAGGCCCAGATAATTTAAGTGCCTCACCTAGTCACATAGGTAATAAGTAAGTGGTCAAGCTGTGAAACAAACCAATATTTTATGACTGAATTCAGGACTCATTTTTTTAATAGCACACTGCTCCTACATCTCGTCAGTGGAATAGATGAAAGCAGAAATGATTTTGGTTTTGTCTTTGTATTCTCAGAACCTGGCACAGTGTCTGGCATGTAATAGGTATTGAATACACACTTGCTATATTGAATTAAATGATTATTATTTTAGGAAATAATAATGCTTGATTATAAAGTGTTTTATATTTAAAATTCAGCTTTTTCTCAACAATGTCAATTAAGTGGTACTCACAAATATGAATTAGTAAAAATATTATCATCATTCCAATTTTACAAATAAAGTAGCTGAAGCTCAGAGACTTTAAGAGATTTGTCTTTATTCAAGTACTCCTAATTACATCACGTTGTCTTTCTTAATGAATCTTCTACTTTTTGCTTATGTACCGTGTTTAGGCTGAATTTGGTTTTGAAATAATCTGTAATGGAGCAATAATTCAATCTGTAGAAATGATCTGACATAATTTTGAAGCCAATTCTTCATATTCCTTGCCAGGTAAAAAGGGGCAGAAGGTCTCCTTCCACAATTTTCATGCTAACCTTATCCATTCTATAATTCTCTTAGTGTATTTTAACTTAACAACCATTTCACTAGATCCCATTCTATAGGATAATTGCACTCCAGCTTATTAAAATGAAAACTTTTGTTATTATAGAAATACACATTGTCCAAAACTATTCAATATGGAGGATGAGGGATAAGGGTTGTTTCATGTGATGGTAAATTTGAAACACTACCCAATCAACAATATATGGTTTCTAGAGTCATTACAAAATATTTATGATTAAATGTTTCAGCTAAATTACTAAATAACTATTCAAAATTGAATACCAAGTTACTTTGTAAAGGCCTGCTATGAAAGGGGAAAAAGAAAAGGAGTTGGAAAACAAGGTAAGAGACATTTCTGAGTTTTAATAAAATTCACTCAAAAGGAGTTATTTCTCTAAGATCATAGCTTCAGTCACCAATAAATAAATAATAACACATGTCCCCCAGTACTGAATAAAAGCTTCGGCATCTACTGTTCAAAACCTTCCAGGAAACAAATCCTCCAAAGAAGAAAGGTAAAAATATCAGAGGGAAACTGGCAATATCTCCCAGGGATCGACAAGATGTCTAGAAGTGAATGTCATTTTCTCACCAATAATCTGCACTTTAATCTTACATGAAACAATTTTTCCACAAAAAAGTCTCTGTTCTCTTGTATTTGATAAAGAAAAAGAATTAGAAATAGGTCCAATTTCTTTTAGAAAAGTAGGTTTCTTCAGCTTTCGATTGGCCTTTCTCATGACCCTCTATACAAGAAGACAGATAATAAATATAATGATTTATACTGAAAAGAGAGCAGTAAGGATAATGGCCCAAACAGTGCTGTCTTTTATTATGTTACCATAGTAAATAATAGCAGCACCGTTCACACCGTTAGACTTAAGGTTGTATCAGCGATTCCATTATAATTCCTGTTTTTCAGAAGTTTATAACTTGGTCTTAACAATGTCCTCCTGCCTGAAACTGGCCATATGGCTTTCTGTTGGTCAAAGACAGGTTTGCCTTAATTGCTTTTACCATTGTTTAATGATCATATTGTGAAACAAAAGAACATTTTTACTCTAATTTTACTCTGGTTTACACATATGTATGCATGTGTATATATTATATACAAATACATGTACATACATATATTTGTATATATGTAAGTTGTGAGTACATATGTATGTATGCATGTATGTATGTGTATGTGTATGTGTGTATATGTATACATACACATATATATGTAGTCTTGAGCTAGAAAAAAATTAAGTCACTAATTTTTCTAGGCAATCAACATCAATATTTAGAAAAAGAGAGACAGATTTAAATACTCAATAATTAGAAGCAACTGCCATTACAATTTACTATTGAAATGCTTAAAAGAAATATTATTCAGAAGCACCCATGTCCTTTCAATGTGTCTGTAAAGCTCAGGGCCCTGTTTTATAGATTAAGGGACATATTCTCCCCTGGAGACAGGAACATAATTCAATATAACAGGCCATCCACCACAAATCAAGAGCAGGCAATAACAAGGAGGTCATCTAGCATTTGGACAAGACAGAGTGAGAATTGGCAATTGTAATTGCAACTGAGCAGACCACTTTAGTATCTATTCTATCCACCTACTATGGGGAAAGAGTAGGAGTTTGGGCCATAAGTATAGTCAATCTCAGTTTTCCTTTTCTGGGAAACTGCACCCAGCGGGATATTTTTTTCAGAGGAAATCAATGTTATTAGACCAACTTTAGAAGCAGTTGTTTGAGGAGCCTTGTAGACAAGCTTAATGGCAGAAGCCAGTGGAGCCATTTCAGGTGTGACAGCCTGCATTTTCCAGGACTGTGCTATAGTGGTGCATGCTCTGAGTACAACTAATGAGAAAGGTGGTACCTATTTTAGTTTCTGGAAAGGTAAGTAAGAACAGGGATAACTTCCTCCATAGCCCCAGTTTTGACCAAAACCTTTATGCCCGAGATGAACTCAATGAATTTCTTATTGGAATTAAAGATCATCTCTAGTTGGTTGGGAATGTCTGTGTAAACATCTGCACCATACACACCTCAATAACTGATGCAAAACCAAAAACAAGACAAAAGGGGAATTTTATAGCAAACCTGCCCCTGGCCTTTGCAACATTTTAAGTGGAGACAGGTACATTTCAGTCCAGTCAGAACAGACTTATTTCTTTATACTGTAATGTCAAATGCAAATAAACTCAAATGCCTAGAATAAAAGAATTAGTAAGAAAGAAATTGGAGAAGCAGTAAGCAGTGGTGGATCAAGAGCTGGTTGGTCTCCTAGTTCAGAAAGCCTACCTCTTACACATGTTATCGTTGTGAGCCTGGGCAATTCATTTAACCTCTCAGTGCCCCCAGACAACTTTTAGACTATAAATGGCAGTACTATTGTTCATCTACAATGTTAAAGAAAAGTCCCTAAACTTAGGAAGTAATGGGTCCAGAACTCTGACACAAGTTAAATAAGGTCAAGTCAAGAAGTCAACAAGTACTTATTAAGAGCTTATTTTGTTCCAGGTAAGCTAAACTCTGGGGACACAAAGAAAGGTGAAAACCTAGTCATTGACCTTAATGAACAAGCACTCTAATGGGGGGAATAACATGTAAAATAACTAGACAAATTCTCTCTCTCTCTCTCTCTCTCTCTCTCTCTCTCTCTTTCTCTCCTCTTTTGCTGTTTCTTCTCTCAATCTTTAACTTTCTCTAGATCATTCTCAATATATATATTTATGTCTATACAAAGATATATAAATATATAGATTCATTTATGTATGTGTGCACAGACGCAGAGTAGATACAAGGAGCTTTGAGAGGGAATGCATTAACCTTTGGGAGGACCAGGAAAGACCTCCTAAAGCAGGTGAGATTTAAGCTGAATCTAATTCAAAATAAACAGTCAAAGATAAAACTAGAGTATTCCAGATATGAGGAACAGGTTCTGAGAAGGTACAGAGACAAGAGATAAAGCATTGTGTTTGAGTAGTAAATATGCTAGCATGACATAGTCTGCAAGAAGAGGAATAGAGAATAAGAAAACTGGAAAGATAGGAAGGAGCCAGGGTATGAAGAACTTGAAATGCCAAACAAAGGAGTTTATATTTGATCCTGGAGATAATTGTAGCCACTGGAGTTCATCGAAAAGAATGTAACATGATCAGATATACACTTTCAAAAATTTACTTTGGCACGTAAATAGAGGATGGATGGGGGTAGAGGGCCTGCAGTCAGTCAGAAAATAATAGGAGGCTAAAATAGGGTTGTGGTTGGAGTGAGTTGAAAGAAGGGAACATATAAGAGAGACGTTGTGAAGAGGGAAATGGAAAGGTTCAGCAATGGATTGGTTATATGGGGCCAAGGAAGACATCAAAGTCATGGGCTAGGGTGACTACAAGGATGGTGATGCCATCAACAGTAGTAGTGAAGTTGGGATGGTGGTGGTGGTGGAGTGTTTTGGGGAAAGGCAATCAGTTTTGTTTCAGACCTGTTGAGGTTGGAATGTCCATGAGACAACAAATTTGATATGTCCAAATGGCAGTTTATGTTACAGTACTGGAACTAAGGAAGGGAAGTATAATTCAATTTGAGAATTACCTGCAGAAAGACAATAATTGAACCTATAGCTGCTGATGAGATTATCAAGCTGGGTAATACAGAGTAAAAAGAAAAAGAACACTAGGAAATTAATGAAAATATAAAATGCTAAGACAATTAAGGTAAATATATAAGATCCCAATAGAATAATGGTCTAAGAATATGAATATTTATCAAAAGAAATCTGGCAAACAGTTAACAACCATATGAAATGCTACAAATTGCCAATAACACGATAAATAAAAATGAAAACAACTCTGAAGTTTTACCTCAAATCTAGCAAATTGGCTAAGATGCAAAAGCTGGAAATACTTAATGTGTGGGCAGGGGGCTATAGGAAGGCATGTACATGGGGACACTTTTAGTGGAGCTGGCAATTACTCCAAACATTCTCAAAATCAATTTGGAATTATGTATTTTTAAGTGAATAGGATATGACCCTTTGATCCAAAATATAACCTTTCAAATTTTTTTTCTACAGATTACAGATCTTTATACTCACATAATTGCCTGAAAGTTCCAAAAATACAAGATCCTGCTGTGTACAATTTTTACTCATTATAAAAATACACAAATTCCTCCAAATGATAAAACTGGTTGAACAAAATGCAGGTTTGATGCTTCTCCTTAAACAAAGAGCTGTTCATGTGCATATAAAATTTATATGATTCTTTGATAAGTGTAACCACAGAGAACTGTTCAACAAGCCTCTGATTATTAATGTCAAGTGAGGCATAAAACAGGCAGATATATGCTTGCCAAAGATGTTCACTACGGTGACAGAGGACATTATGCACATAGACCAAATGGAAGAGAGATTGACCATAGATGATGAGGTCTTTTGGATGTTTCTGTTTTGGATTAACTTGTTCTGATTGCTTCAAAATTCATGGTATTGAAGGTATCTTCAATTGAATTTGTGATTACTCAAGAGAGATCAGCCTAACAATTCACATAGGAATGACTAAATGGAAGAAAATTAATTATTATGTACGGGAAGGCCAACATACTTAATTGACATATCAGTACGTAAGTATTAGAGAGTGTAGAAGATGGAAGACTAGGCCTCAAGTCCCATTTTGGTCCTACTTCATCACCTTTTATATGTCATGGACCCTTTTTGGCTGTCTGGTTAGCCTTATGTGCCCTTTAACAGAATAATACTTTTAAATTCATAAAATAAATGGAAAGAAATGCTAAGTTGCTATTAGAAAATAGCAAAAATAAAGATGCATTTTTTTCTCCAACTGGACTCCTTGAAATCTATCCATTGACACTCAGATTAGGAACCCCTGTTCTAAAAAGATAGGGTGCATTGGTTCAGGGAGTGTCTTCAGGTAGCTTCCTAAAATAGTCCACATCTTCCTTCCCTATCCCCAACATCCCAATAGACATTTTGGATAAACAATGAGTTAAGCCCAGGATTGAATAGGAGAAAGAAACTAGGCTGAACTGCATTGGAAAAATCCTACAGTGTTTTTAATGATTCCAAACTGATCTTCAGCACTAAAAGACCACTTGGCAACAATATTTTCTTGGTGTTACTATAAGATTATAAATCTTGGAATAACATAATTTATGAAAATTCAAAATTATGTCCCAAAAGTTAGAACTTAGTGTGCGAGTCAATAAACATTTATTAAGCCACTGTGTTAAAGGGCTAAGAATATGAAGAAAGGCAAAAAACAGTTTCTGTACTCAAGAAACTCGCAGTTTAATGAGGGAAACAACGTTATGCACACATATACACACATACATGCATACATAGTGCAGATCTCATATATATATGTGTGTGTGAGAGAGAGATAGAGAGAGAGAGAGAAAGCGAGAGAGAGAGAGACAGAGACAGAAACAGAGAGAGAGAGAGAGAGAGAGAGAGAGAGAGAGAGAGAGAGAGAGA
>NW_020950309.1:0-38845 GCF_900497805.2 Vombatus ursinus | reverse complement strand
TTCCTAATAATCAGAGTTATTCAAAAGTAGAATGAGCTACCTCCACATGGAGTGGGTTTCTCTCAAAGGATGTCTTCAAGTAAGGATCAGGGGAGTAGTGATGCTGTAGAACAGATTTATTTTCAGGTATGGTTTTGGAATATGCAACCTCTGAAGTCCCTCTTATCTCTGAGATTCTATGGATTATGTCACATTATTTATTACTATGAGAGATGCCCTGGTGTAATGGATAAAGAAATGATTAGTTGGGGTGACTAGTTCAAGTTCTGACATGGACAAATATTATCTGTGTCTTATATTATCTATGGGCAAGACACTTAAATTTTACATGCCCCAGGAAATCAAGAATAATGTTATAAAAGAGTTAACAGATGTACTTTGATAGAGAAAGTTTCTGTATCAGGGCATTCCCCACATACCAATAAAAGTGTGTGTCCAAAATGAAATAATTATAAAGGTTGTAAGTCACATAAGTAACCAATTGTGGAGTAAGTTTGCCAATGTGGAATACCCTTTGGGACAAAGTGACTGTCATAGAATAATAGACAATGTTAGAAGAGACCTTAGAGATCATCTACTCTACCCTTTCCCCCACCCCGTTTTTTGTAGATGAGAGAACTAGGAATCAGAAAGGTTAATTGACTTGCCTAAGGTCACACAGTTAATGAGGAGCAGAGCTAGGATTTAAGCTCAGATGCTTTGACTCTAAAATCAATACTCTTTCCACTATGCTATCCTATATCAGTTAGCTCTATGGGGTCAAAACCTGCTGTTCTCTCCCTCTGGCCTCCTCTGCTCAACTGTTTGATGCTTTATGTTTGGAATTTTGTTTTGCACCTGCTAAGATGCCAAGTTTCATCAAAACAAGACTAAAACCAAATGAATGGAGTTAAAATGCATTGTAATATACTGTCCTTCTTGTTAAACCTCTATCTCTCATTGCCTCTGACTGCTGGGGCTCTACAGTCTGTTTACCACTTCACTGACTTCTGAATGGGATCTTTACTTGCCCAATTTCGCTCTGAAACTTTTCATTTACAGGTGTTGTGATAGACATTGGAGATAGGTAGCATTTCTTCCATCTTTTGGTAAGCCCTGCCAAATGCTGTTACATTCAAAGGTTAGATTGCTTGTCCAAAGGTGGCTTTGTCATTCCAGATTTGCTTTTTTTTGTTTTATTTTGTTTTTGTTTTTGTTTTCTTTTTGTTGTTGTTGTTTTTAATGCACAGAATAGAACAGAAACTAGGCCCAAAGGAATCCTGAACAATCAGGACAGCTTTGAAATTTGAGTGATGTTGTGGTCATAGACTTAGAAAAGCAAGCTGTCCATAAGAGAGATCCAAAGTTTCATGTACAACCCTTTTTTTCCCCTCCTGTTTGTTTCTTTTTATTTGGTGTTTGTTAAGTTCAAAAGAAAAAAAAATAAATTTTTAAAAAATCAACAAAAACCACATTTATTGGCTTGTTCTACTTTCTCCAGTTGAAAGAAAACAAGTGTTATTTTATTCATAACTGAAACACAGACATTTCTAGGAGTGAAAAAACAGATTGAAAACTCACCATACCAGTATGCCTTTTTAATGAAACAGACAAAATCCTATGACTGGAATATGTAAAGTATTCTGGAAAATAATCACATACTCTTCTCATATAGAGACTTTCATACACCCATTCCTTTCTCAGTAGCTCTTTCCAATTTTGGGGGGGGTAGCGGTGGGATGGGGAGGGGTGGCCAATATGGTTTGGTGGAACTGGTGCTGGATTTAGAATGAGGACCTGGCTTCAAACCTCCACTCTAACACTTAGTAATTCCATGAAATTAGGTAAGTCTTCTAGTGCCTCTGGTGTATCAGTTTCCTCATCTCTAAATTACAGGAATTGAAATAAATGAAGATTGGTCCATTCCAGCTCCAAATCTATGGTCTGCAATCCTGCAACTCCCTGGGACAGTAGTCACATCAACAAGGAAACAAGACAGGGCATAATCATGTTTTATCAAGGCAGGATCTGGTAAGATAGATAGGAATCAGATAGCAGGTAATCCAGTTGCCAACATGTTTCAAACTAATTAATCAGGCAAGAGGTTCAATAAGGCAAGTTGGAGAAGATGGTCATAGGAAAAATATGGGTAGATACTGAGTATTTAGAGACTATTTAACCTGCTGGTGTTTTCACAATTAGGGAGACAGCAGCTCATTAACTTTGAGAAAAGAAAGTAAGCAGCTGCTGCTGATTGACGTGATGAGGACATCAGTTCCTTTTATCCTATGAAGCTGGCTACAGGCAGCCTATAAAAGCAAGAAGATTCCCAAGCCTCTGGAATTATGCTTCTAGTCTACTATAACTGTAATATATATATATATATATACACACATATATATGTATATATATGTATATAACATAAGTATGTATATATGTATGTACATGCTTGAGTTGTTTGTTATGATGGTCTGGTGAAACCTATGGACCCTTTTTTCAAAATATTGTCTTTAAATGAGTAAAATAAAATATATAAGATTACAAGAAACCAAGGATACTGATCATCAAAATATTCTTTCAAAAGAAATGCATGAAAACCAGGTTAAGAACTCATGAATAATGCATAAAAGCAAGGATTAAAGCTGGACACAATCTTAGAGGTCTTCTAGATTCTCCCCTTCATTTTACAGATGAAGAAAATGAGAGCCAGCAGGTTGAGTGACTTGTCCAAGGTTAGAAGTAGTATTAGAAACAAGACTTAAGGCCAGACCTTAAATTGTTCTAGTTTAAATAGTGTATAAGATTACCCTTTCTTATGTGGAAAATTGTATTTGTTGATGGAGGTGAGGGTGACAAAAGAAAATTTATATGAGGAACTAAAGTCCCTCAGTATTTGGACACAAAGTATTCTGAGGACCTGGGAAAAATCTACCTCTTAAAGGAAAGTACTGAGAGAAAATGAGAGAAAGCAGCCTCAGACAAAAAAAGACAAACTGAAGGCAAAGACAGCCAAAGTACATTCCACCCTCTCCACTCACTATACCTCACTGGACATGTCTGTTGTATGGACTTTGAAGGTGATAACTGGGAAACCCTGATGACTAGAACTTTCGGAGTAACTGGGAAAATCGTACACTACCTCTGTTGTGGGACTAATAGAAATATTTTTTTTGCTTTTTCACCCTAATGTAATGGTGAGTAACTTCACACCAGCAAATCTGCTTTGAGTCAGTCAACAACTAGAGACAGAAGCCAAATACAAGAAGGAAAGGAAAGGAAAGCAGAGCTGAGACAGCAGAAACCAAGCAGTTTAGAACAAAGAAAAGATTCGAGCCTAGCTACAACCAGATGAGCACAAGAAACTGACATTGCATTTGGGGCCTTCTCTGATTGGAGAAAATCTCTTTCTTTTGAGAGTGCTGACTGGAGGAAGAAAAGAATGTTGTTGCGGCTAAGTCACATCTGATTCTTCGTGATGCCATTTGGGGTTTTCTTGGCAAAGATGCTGGAGTGGTTTGTCATTTCCTTCTCCAACTCATTTTACAGATGAGGAACTGAGGCAAACAGGATTAAGTAACTTGCCCAGGGTCACAGAGCTAGTAAGTGTCTGAGGCCAGATTTAAAGATGGGTCTTCCTGACTCGGGGCCCATATTCTATCCACTGCACCCCCTAGCTGCCCAAAGAAAGAATACTTTGCTAATTTAAAGAGTTGGAAGGGGGAAAGTAAAGTCTAGGCTGTCCTGCTCTTTTCTACTACCTACACCTTGAGATCGGAAAACACCTCCGAACACAGTGAGCTGATTTGAATAGCTCTGCAGATTCCAGACAAGAGGAGCGTTTTTTGTTTGTTCATTTTGTTGTTTTTCTAAGAGAATTAATACTGCCTTTGAGCCTAGCCAAGGGAAAAGGCCTGAATTTCTCTGCAGATCCAAGACTTAGGGTCTCTTCTTTCATTAAAAGATCTTAACTCTGCTTCAGTGGACTGAAAGTAACAGGCAATCTAGAAGTGGCCCTGCCCAGAAGAGCGAAAGGTCAAGAAGAAAAGTGGCAGCCTTTAAGAGCAATACAGACTGTTCCCCAAGGCTACTGTTGGGTTTATAGGCCAGATTTGTGAGTTGCCCAGGGCACATGTTTTTCCCTACTCATGTGTATTTCCTGCTAGGTTTCTAAAAATTTGTTCCCAATCTCCTTCCCCAGAGATGTTGTGTGCATCGGTAGGAGAAAGTGACAATCATAATCACATTATGATTATTCATGCTTTTGCTTTTTCCATTAATAAATGCTCTATGATTAAGATTAAATGGTATCCCATTCAAAATAACTAAAAATGCATAAAATGTTTAAGAGTCAATATAACAAAGTATATTTGATATTTGTATAAATTCAATTATGAAATTCTTAAAGAAACAAAGAATAACTTATGTAGTTGGAGTAATATTGAATGCTTATGACTGGATTAGACTCATGTAATAAAATGATAATACTACCATTACATATTTAATGTTACACCAATCAAACTATCAAAGGGGTACTTTACAAAGCTGGATAACATGGTAATTGAATTCACTGAAGGAACAAAGATCTAAAATATCAAGGGAAATAATACCAAAAAAATATAGAAATGAAAGGGGAATAACACACTTCCAAAATTATATTATATAGCCAAAGTCCTCAAAATGATTTAGCTTTGGTTAAAAATAGAGAAGCAGATCAATGGAACAGACTAGAAAAGGTAGAATTAGAAATAATGGAACTCAATAATGCCTGGCATATAATAGGTACTTAATAAATGCTTATTGACTGATTGAAGATAACTTGCTTGATAAACCTGAAAACATAAGTTATTTAGGAAAAAAAAAACTTCTAATCTGATAAGAACTTTCAGAAACACTGGAAAGCAGACTGGCAGAAATTAGACAAACATTTACACCACATTACACAATAGAAAATTAGCACACACATGAATATCAAAGGTAAGTATTTTAAAATATTAGAAGAGAAAAAGATTATATCTCTTTCACAGTCATAAATATGAGATAAATCTCTCAAACAAGAAACTGAGGCAATGACAAAAGATAAAATAGATAATTTTGATTACAAGTAATTGAAAAAAAAACTTTTGCACAAACAAAATTAATTTATCTAGGAAAAGGATGAAAACAGTCAACTGGGGAAAATCTCTATATCAATTTTTTTTATAATACTTGGTTATCCAGGAAATATAGACAACTAACAGAAATAAGTAATGTCAAAAGTCATTCAGTTCTTAAAAAAATTACAAATTATTAACAAGCATACAAAAATGCTCTAAATTAATAAGAGAAATGTAATCAAAATAACTCTGATGTAGTACCTCACATCTAACAAATTGACAAAGATGAGAAAAAATGGGAATTGTCAATGTTAGAACGATTATGGAAAGATAGACACATCAAGGCACTGTTAGTGGAGCTGTGAATTAGAATACCCATTATGGAAAGTAATTTGGAATAATAACAATAAAATAACAACATTAATGATAATAACAATAGTAATAACTAACATTTATATAGGGTTTTCAAGACTTGGAAAGTTCTTTACATATGTCATTTTACCTAATCTTCATAACAATCCTGTGAGGTAGTTGCTATTATTAATCCACATTTTGCAGATGAGGAAACTGATGAGAGAGTTTAAGGGACTAATGTGGCCAAAATATCCATAATATTTGACCCAAAGATTATATTCTCAAGCCCAAACCCCAAGGAAATTATTGCCCCAAAGAAAGGTTTCATATACACAAAAATGTTTGCAGCAAGACTACATTGAGGTAGCAAAAGACTGGACAAGGTAGATAGATGTCCATCATTTAGGGAATGGTTAAATAAGTTGTGGTACAGAAATGTGATAGAATATTATGTTGTAAGAAGCAATGAACATGATGAATACAGAAAAATATGGAAAGACCTATGTGAACTGATGGAAAGGGAAATAAGCAGAGACAGATAACACACACACACACACACACACACACCACACAACACATACACACAGAGTTACTACAGTGATGCAAATAGAAAGAGCAACCACTGTATAAAATGATACAAAAAAAGCTTTGAATTATAAAAAATAAGCTTGGCCTCAAAGAAGATGTACAATAAGACACTTTCTCTCACACCTTTTCGAAGGTTGAGGGTAGAGGGTCCATCTCTATTGAATATTGCCTATAACAGGGCTGGGGAACCTGCAGCCTATAAGGTCAGAATTGTTTAAATGTATTTATCAGTTTTGATTACTCTTTTTTTTTCTTTTTCTTTAATATTTATTAAGAGATGACTCTCTGGAAGGGTATATAGGAGGTAAAAAAAGGATATTAATTAAAATCTAATTTTTAAAAGAGGTAATAACATCACTTTGGCCCATTTGTTTAAATGATGAGGACACTAGTTGGACTTCAGGTCTTAAAGTTATAAATATATATATATATATATATATATATATAGTCAACACCAGCCCTAGGATCCTGAGATTTAACTGCAGCTACATGACCTCTTCTTGTGGGGCATCATTCTAATCTACCAACTGAATCCACAGGATTACCGTGGCTAGTAAATATCTGAGGTGGAAATCGAAGCCAAGGCATTAAGGGCAGTATTCTAACTACTCTGCCTATGCTGTTTCTTCAAACAGAAAAGACTCACAGTTTCCTACTGGGGAACTATGTGGAGGAACATACAGGTTGTGAAGCTTCTTGGATGAAGAATGCTACCTAAATGAACATTGTTATTATTTACTGGGTGATGGCTGTAAATCTATAGACACATCACAGCTAATCTGCTACAGATATATTACAATCAGGAAAGGTCCTGATAAAATGGTATTTTTTCCTTCCTTTTAAGTATATTCATGGTCAGGGAAATGAATGTAGAAAAATGCAGATGGAAACACCTCATCATGGCTCATGTGATTCTAACAGATTTCAGCTGATTCACAAAGTCGTATTAACAACAGTCCTAGGAAGTAAGGAGAGCTGATGGATGAGTTATAATGTAGTAGCTTACTTTGCTCAGTCTCATCAATAAAATCACCAGTTAAATTCAAATTCTAGAATCCCTGCAATTGAAGGTGATGTGTAGAAGAGAAAAAAACACAACTTCATTGATAGATACTACATTGAACTTTCTATTTAGGGAGTTCAAAATAAAATTGATTTGTCTTCCAAACTGATTATGTGTGATAGGTAGAAGTCACAGTAGGAAATTAAATAGGAAGTATACCATCATGGTAGAAATTATACACGAAGGTGAATTTTCCTGACTAGGAGTAGGCTTCAGTTCTTAAGGATGACTGAAGGGGAAGATGGAACTACAGCAATCTCTATTAACATGAAGCCAGCTATATCACTGGCCAGGTCTAAATTATGGATACAACCTGACCACTATTTGTGGCTTTAAAAAAATAATAAATGTAGTCATCCAACTCCAACAAAGAAATAAATTGGAAATTAACATCTGTTGTGTAAAACAAAAAGAGAGCCAAATTTTACTTATTCAGTCATTTCGTAGGAAAATAAAGAAAACAACATATAAAATACATAATAACAGAATGTTTTCTTTCCTTCAGTTGAAATCTAAAAGGTATTTATCAGGTATACAGCCCCACAGTATCAGGAGTATATCTCCAAAAAGCAAGATTCTACTAAACAGAATAAAATCAACCAACCGCTAATAAACATTTATTAAGCAGTTATTATGTGCCAGGAACTGGGTTAAGTATTGGTGACACAAAGGAGGCAAAAGACAGTCCCTGCCCTCAAGGAGTTTACAATCTAATGGGTGGAGACAAGATGCAAACACATATCTACAAAGCAAACTATGTATAGGATAAATAGGAAATAAATAACCAAAGGAAGTCACTGGAATTAAGAGAGATTGGGAAAGGCTTTCACAACAAGGTGGGATTTTAGTTGGATTTAAAGGAAGTTATAAAAGTCAGTAGGCAGGACTGAGAAAGAGAGAACATTCCAGGCATGGCAGATAGCCAGATAAAAATGCCTGGAGCCAAGAGATGCATCTTATTCATGGAACACCAGGAAAACAGTGTCACTGGATCTAAAAGTACTCTTGTGGGAAATAAGGTAGAAGACTTGAAAGGCCAGAGAGGGCTAGGTTGCGAAGGGCTTTGAACATCAAACAATGCATTTTATTATTGATTTTGGTGGTGGTAGGGGATCATTGGAGTTTATGGAGTATGAGAGTGACATGGTTGGATTTGTGCTTAGGAAAATCACTTTAGTGGCTGAATGGTGGATGTATTTGAGTAGGGAGTGACTTGAGGATGGCAAACCCAGCAGCAGACTACTGCAATAGATCAGGAGTGAAGTGATGGTGGCCTGCATAAGAGTAGGCTAGAGTAGAATAATAATAATAATAATAATAATAATAAAACAATACTGAGACAGAAAATTTAGGAATTTGTAACTGCAAACTGTACAGCTTTTTTTTTTTACTTGTTCCATTGAGATAAATGATCAACGTGTTTTCAATCCCATATTTAATAGAGCATATGGTGTCTTGTACAGTAATTCAGTGTTCCTCCTTCATGAGCTTTTACTTTCCATCATCTATTCCTTGTGGCCTCACTTCCCTTACTTCTTCTTCTCCTCTTCACATCTCTTTAATCTCAAAATAATTATTCATATTTATATAACATTCTTCAGTTTAAAAAACACTTTACCTCAATTATTTAATTTGCACCTGTTAAGTTCCTAGTATAGTCATAATCCTCCCTATTTTCTGGCTCAGAAAACCAAAGTTATTTGTCATATGTTAAGTGGAAGACCTAGATCCTTCAACTGTATTTGCTCTTTCTGTACTAAATTTATTATAGTATAATACAATCTGCTTCTTCTCTTTCTCTCCATGCTTCCCTCTAAATCTCACCATTTTTGCTCCCTCTCCCCTCTTCCTCTTTCTTTTACCTTCTCTGTATTTTCCTCTCCATCTCCCTACCTCTCTTGCCTCTCCTTTTTCTCACTTCTCAGTTTGTTTTGGGGGCCCATCTGTCACCTTGCATATTCTCTAAGGCCATCATTATTGGTAAGAATCAATCATTAAGAGGTGCAAGAAGATGTGTTGATTATTCATCATCAGAACCAAATGCTTTAAGTTTCTGCCTTCCATAAATAACTTGACCCCATCTGAGTATTCTAATGAGAATTTGCTTAAGTCTAAATGACTGCTGGGACTTCAAGCTTGAAATTCTTATCAGAATGAAAATAGCTAAATGACTGTGAAGCCACAGTTGTTTACTTATTAAAAGTAACTGAACGTATATATTTTCACATTTAATTTTCATAAAAGAATGCTGTGCATTGCTATTCATACATTTGATGTGATTAAATACAGAAAAAATGTTGTTTAAAAATATAAACCATTCTCACTCTAATTTAATTTTCTTTCCATACATATTTTATAGTATTTGAGAATCTAAAAGAAAAAAAATGATCCATATGCATATTCAACATACACACACAGCATGTACATATCTCCCTCTTTGGTGCAATGAAGATATCACACTAATAAAGCAATCACATTTCATCTGTTTGGATAAATAGGCAAATAAACAGAAGAAACAAGACCATAGTCCTGAGGTAAGAAGTGATACTTTGAAATCAGAGGACTCAATTCTACCATTCTCTATTGGTGTGATTTGGGACAAGTCATCTAACGTCTTAGAAATTCTTTTCCCCATCTATAAAATAAAGGTAACCTCAGAGGTCACTTTTGGTTTTATATATATATATATATATATATATATATACACACACACACACACACACACACACACACACACACACATACACACATACACACATACACACATACATATATAGTATGTGTATATATATATACATACATACACATATATATGTGTATGTGTGTGTGTGTATATATATATATATATATATATATATATATACTTTGATCTATCACAAAAAAAGAGATGATTGATAGTCCACTGCATCTGCCCTCCTTGAGTTTCATCCATTCTTCCTGTAACTATCAAATTTGCTAAAAAGAAGAAGAATCCAAATTGGACAAATTATCCCTCCTCCAGCCTCTAAGAAAAAAGAGGCATCTTCAGGGTCCATGAAGACATGTTAGTACATGTGGCTTCATTTTCTTTTTAACAAATGATGAGAAAATCAGAGCAAATGGGCAAAGCGTTCAATGATCCATCATAAATGTGATTATTTTATGGACCTAGAATATATGACCAATCAGCATGGGACATTTTCGTTTCCAAATATTGTAGAATTCTAAAATGTTGGAGCTGAAAGGTGCACTAGAGATTGTTGAAGCCAACCCTTTCATTTTACTAATGAGGAAATAGCTGCATTTCATAACATATAAAACCATAAACAGTGCTGTATTTCTAGCCAAGTATTGTTCCCAAGTGTGTAGGCTCTGGTAAAACAAATATTCAACTTTTATTCATAAGAACTGTGAAAGGAGATTTCACTAATGTTGAGGTAGATTTTCTCCTGACTGTGATCTTGTTTCAATTCAATAAACATTTATTAAATAGATACTGTGTACAGAATGCAGTGTTAGGTGCTAGAAAATATGCAACGTTCTGATAGATCTGTCTTTGCCCTTGTAGAGCCTACATCCTGCTCAGGGGAGATGACTCATACATAGATAATTATAGTGCAATTTATTCCACTGTGAGCACTTTAGAGAAGAGCAAAACAATCTTTCTTGAGAAGGGATATACAAGGATTTGGGAAAGACACCATGAAGGAAGTAAAGGTTAGGTAGAAAATCAAAAAGTGAAAAGGAGTGAGAACATTGTACGCAAGAAAAGAAAGCATGAGTAAATGCAAGAATGAATGAAAATTCAGGGAGACTTAAACTTTCCAGTTTGACTATAATGTACAATGCATGCCATGGAAGAGTATGAAATAAATTATCAAAGGTAGAGTTGTACCATATTGTAGAGGACCAGGAATGCTAGGCAAAAGTATTTGAAATTTACTGAACAGGCAACGAATCATCAAGTTAGGATTAAAAATTTGTAACAAGCAAAAACATTGATCCAAATGTAGTAAGATGAAATTTAAAAGAGAAAGTGAAAAGTTTTACATTCAGATTTAAAATATCAGCTTCAAGTATACATAGCAGGTTAATGTTCAATAAACCTGAAGATATCAACTATTGGGGTAAGGACTCACTAATGAAAACTGGCAGAAATTAGGTTCAGATCTATATTCAGACCAACAGTCACATTATATACCAAGATAAGCTCCAAATAGATACACGATCTAGATATAAAAAGTCATATTATAAACAAATATATGGAGAAAGGAAAGAAACAACTTTTGCAATTATAGATAGGAGAGGAGTCCATAAGTAAGTAAGGGATAAAAAGGGTCACAGAAGATAAAATGAATAATTCTAATTACATAAAATTGAAAAGTTCTTAAACAACCAAAAACAAGGCAACTAAAATCAAATGGGAAACAATTATTTGGGAAGGGAAAAAGAGAGAGAGATCTTTGTAGTAAGTTTTCTGATAAAGGCATGATATCCAAGATGTATAAGGAACTGATTTAAATGCAGAATTAGACTGACAGCTATTTCCCAATAGATAAATGACTAAAGGATATGAAGAGGTATTTACTAAAGGAAGAAATCTAAGCTATGAATAATCATATGAAAAAAATGCTTAGAGGTCAAAGAAAGAAAAAGAAGAGCCATATATTTAAAAAAACAAAAACTATAGCATCTCTTTTTATCTTATCAGAGAAATACAAACTGAGAGAGTAACCATCATGGAGACTGGCTGAACAAATTATGCTATATAAATATAATGTAACAGCATTTTACTGTTAAGACATTACAAAAGGGGAAAAGATTCAAAGAAACTGGGAAGATTTGTATGAACTGATGTAGAGTGAAATGAGTAGAACCAGGAAAACAATTTTTACAATAGTAACAACAATATAAAGCAAGGTAAGTTTTACTTAAAATAACTTCGATCAATAAAAAAAAATCAATCACAACTCTCAAGCACCAATGATAAAGCAAGCTAATCACCTCCTAACAGAGGTTATAGATTCATGATAAAATGAGACTTGCATTTTCAGACATTGCCACTGTGAAGACATATTTTGTGTGACTATACTTTTTGTGGCAAGTGTTATTCTCTTTTCTTTTCCAATGGGGTGGAGCAGGATTTAGGGAAAGAGTTATAGTGTTACCAAAAAAAGAAAAAAGAAAAGATTATTAAAGCACTGAAAAGAAAATTACAGAAAACAGAAATAAGCTCATAAAGAAAAAGACAATCAGAACAGTTTTCAAAGTAACATGTTGAATTTACTCTGTGTGTGTGTGTGTGTGTGTATGTGTGTGTATATGTAAGCAAGTTTGACATAATATAGATTCATAGTTTCATAGGCAGTCTCTGGTCAACTTTCTATACTGAAAACTTGTTTTTTTTTTTTGTTTTGTTTTTTTAGTATTTGGTAGGTGAAGAATTTTACCACTCCCCCAACATAAAAACAAATAAAAAAAATTTTCCAAGTATAAGATGAGAGTGTTAGACATAGGTTTCTCTGAAAATGAGATCTAGGCCTTTTATTGAATTGCATGCTCAATCAATTGCATGATATGATAGTTCAGAAAGCCAGTGCCATGATGGGCTAAAGAGGCATAGTGTCTCAGAAATAAAGAAATGATAGTTTGACCATACTCTGCCCCAAGTCATAACATACATGGAATGTTTTGCTCAGTTATGTGCAACATTTTGGAAGCCATATAGATTGCAGAAAAGGCCAAGTATAATGGTGAAGGACTTTGAATCCATGGTATATGAGAAGTAATTGTAAGACTTAGGGATGCTTAGCTTGGAGAATGTTAAGGAAGGTTATGATAGCTGTCTTCTAGTGTTTGAAGGATGGACAGGGGACAGAGGGGTCAGACTCATCCTGCTTGTCCTAAGAGGACAAAACAAAAAGCAATGGAGGAAATTACATAAAAGTAAATTTAAGCACAATATAAGTAATAGCTGTAACAATTAGAGCTTTAACTAAAAGAAATGGGTTGCCTCAGGACGTAATAAATTCCCCCTCAATGGCTCTTCAAACAAAAGTTAGATGACCATTTACCAAAATAGTTTGATAAAATGCAACATATATATTAAAAACACTAGAAAGCATAGGAATAAATGAACCATCATGCCAATCAAACTTCCAATATGTTATTTCATAGATCTAGACAAAGCAATAACAAAATTAATTTTGAGAACAAAATGTCAAAGATCTAAAGTGAAATAATGAAAAAAAATAGGAAAGTAGTGACCTTACCAGTACCATAATTCTAACTATATCATAATTGTTGTTATTGTTCAGTCAATTTTTAGTCATGTCCAACTATTCATGACCCCATTTTGGGTTTTCTTGGCAAAGATACTGGAGTAATTTGCCATTTCTTTCTTCAGCTCATTTTACAGATAAGGAAACTGAGGCAAATAGGGTTAAGTGACTTGCCTACAGTCACATAGCTAATAAGTGTCTGAGTCCAGATTTGAACTCAGGAAGATGAGTCCTTTTGACTCCAGGCCTGGCGCTGTATCCACTGTACCATGTAGTTGCTTTGTAGTGGTTTTATCTTTTAATTTGGAGGCATAGATATGGTACAGGTTTGTGTGAAGTTTGAGTGAAAAGAGTAAATTATTTATACTTAAATTGACTGGTTAGTGGAGCTGAGGTTACTGGTAGCACTCCATAACCAATACTGGAGCACTGAACAGCTTCAAACACAGGGCCTTGCACATTTCAAGACTTCCAAAATGTTTATTGAGTGCAGTGCAGGAGTGAACGAATGATCTGGATATTTGCATGGACTGATTTAATATACAAAATATGTGTTTCAATGGAAAGAGCTGGGAGCTTAGAGTGTAGATCTGTGTTCTTTCTTTGTCACTTCTTTGCTGTTATCACTTTAGGGAAAGCATTGAAGGCTGGTTCTCTCTCTCTCTCTCTCTCTCTCTCTCTCTCTCTCTCTCTTTTCTCTCTCTTTCTGTCTATATCTTCTTTACTTATCTGTAGAACAGGAATAAGAATGCTTGTCCTGCCCAAGTTGAATACACTGAGGATGCAGTAAAGTTGGAAGTAAACTGTATCCATTTCACTTTCATATTAAAAAGTGCTACACCCATGTAAGGTATAGCTTTTATTATTTTAGAAATAAATATATGATCAAGACTAGATTATTTACGCTAATGGAAGGTAACAGTGACATGGATCATCCAAAATTCTTTCCTATTTGGCTTCATAGGCATCATATTTTTTGTGGATTGTTTGTGAGCTTTTTTTTTTTCAGCTGATTTACCTTCCCAATGATGCTTCACTTAGGTGCATATTAAAATTAGTTTCCATTCTGTGAGCACACATTGACTGATGGAAAAGGAGGGAGGGAGGAGAGGCTGCCCAGAACCAAGCTGAGGAGCAGGGAAGGAAAATTTAGCCTGAAATTCAAAGTTTGCTGCAGGAAATCTCTGAAGAGGATAATCTGCATTCTGATAACTAAGAATCATCTCTAATTATTGTCCAAATCACACACTTTTAAAGACCTGAATTACTCTTTTTACTAAAACAATTGACTAAGAAAACTTTCTTCCTTTTTCCACCACCTTTCCATCCTCTTCTGCTGGTCTACTGTACTTAGCATTTCCTCCTAACAGATCCGGGTCATTCTGATACCTGATTGTATCAGGGTTTGGCCTTGATAAACAATTCACTTTCTGGACTACTAAAACGGTCTGTTTAGGAGCAAAACAAAATGCATTCTTCAGCTGGAGGGATTTCTTAGAACAAGATGCAAAAAAGAAAATCCAGTTAGAATATTGAAATAGATTAATCTATAAGAGAAAGAAAGCGAGAACCAAGTTATTTGAATAGTTGGGTGCCAATGGCTACTATTCCCCTGGATAGGAATACTATGTGAGCAAGAGTCATAACAACTCAGAACACCAAGGATAGAAAGAATGATGTATTTGAAATCAGAAGACCTGTACAAATACTGACTCTTGTGTTGATCAGTGAGTCAACTAGCATTTAATAAGTGTTTACTATGTGCTCTGAACTAGATGATCTCTGAGACCTCTAACAATTCTGCCATTCTGGAAGTTAATAACATCTTTGGGCCTCAGTTTCTTCATATATAAAATAAGAGTTGGACTAGATTGAACATGGTGAGGCATATGAATAGAGTACTAGTTGTGGAGTCAGAAAAACTTAAAACCTTAGCTATGTGACTGTGGGCAAATCATTCAACGTCTCTCAGCCTCAATTTTTCTCATCTGTCAAATGGGGATAAAAAATACCTGTTATAGGTATCCCACAGAGTTGTTGTGAGGAACACATGATGTAATTTGTTAAAATTCTATTTAAATGTCAGTTATTATTGTTATGACCTCCAATGTCCTCTCTATCTTTAAATCTTTCTAACCCATGGCTAATTCTCCCTCATTTATGTTCAGTCAATTGGCCTATTATTTTGACCAATGAGCCTAAATAACATCTGTGGCATGTTTTTTTTTGTTTCTTTGTTTGTTTTTTTTCCCCCTTGCATGAAGGATACACATATCTGAAGGACACAGTATCGTCTTAAGTGACTCCCTTATTTTTCATTTATGGAACTTGGGGCTTTTTCCTAAAGGAAATCAGAATTGACATTTAAAATTCCATGGGAATCCAAGGCACAAATTATGCAAAAGCTTTTCTTTTAGTCATTCAATGTGACAGGACTCCTATCGGCACCCAAAAAGTTAGAATAGAAAGTAAAAATGAAATCTTCAAATGGGCCTTCATTTCTCAGGTCTCATCGAAATTAGATTCTGAATAGAAACTAAATGAGCAGTTTAGTGCAATTTAAAGAACGGTGTATTGAAAGTCAGAAGACCGAAGTTCAAACCCCATCACTAACACTAACTTTGTTATGACCTTGGGCAAGTCACTTAACCACTCTAGGCTTCTATCAGGTGGCTGGATTCTATGACCTCAAGGTCTTTTCTAGCACTAAATCTAAGATCTTATTAAATATCATTAGCAAGATGAGGTATGAGACATTCTTTTGCTCAAAATATTATTTCAACTTTCCAGTTAGAATGATGTGCCCTTGCACTGCCTACCAACCAGAGCCTAAATATCAGCATCGAGTAAATATATTCTAAATAACTTGTGTTAATCTGGGAGCATTTCATGCTACTGGAGTGGGCTAGGAGCAGTCAGTGTAGTGTTACCTATTTCTGAAAATGAAAAAAAAAAAAACTAGAACTCAGTTTTAGTGAAACCGTGATTTTTAATTCATATTAACTGTCTATTAGGATTGTGCTTACTGATGTGAAAGGTTTTGGAAAAACTATGCCAGATATCACATTAAAACAGGAAACAGATGGTGCTTAACTGGATATGCAGGTGAGGAAGCAGTAACTTCCCCATTTGGCTGTGGGATGTGCAACGAGAATAGCCTTGACCTTCTTGTTCATTTAGGCTTCATCCTCAGAAAATAGCCTCATGTTTGGGTATTAATGTTTATCACATTTAATATGTGCTCATTTTTGTTCAGAAAATCTCACCTGGTGAAAAGAGCATCGCTGGACCTTGGATTCAGGGAGGCATGGCTGATCCTGGTGATCATGCTGATTCCTGGATATACTCCATATCCTCCCAGGAGCACTGACAGTGCTGACTAGGTCTAAGGGTAAATGGGAGGATCTGTGCAAAGTTAACCATTTGCAAATCAAGTGAGGAGCTGGAATAAACTAAAATAATTTACGGAGTGCACTAAAGCTGGATTGCAAGGAAATTTACGGTCGGCAGTCACACAATAATAAAAAACCAAAGATTAATTAACATAAAAATTCTAGCTGTCATATTTCTCTAAGTAGAAATAATTATAATGCAATTTTATTTCACTGAATGAACCTCTGGAAGGGTTCAGGGTAAAGGGAAGATGCAAATAGAAAGGCACCTTTGGGCCATAAGGAAAATAGTTGGATATATTCTTTTAGGCTCTTGTATAATTGTTAGGCTTAAACAAATACATGCACACATACCCATAGACACTTTTGAACAGGTAAGAGGATGGAGATATACTTTACCACAATAAATTTTGACTATGTGATAATTGAAGAAGAATTTAAAAGACAATCAGGAATCTAGTGTTTCACCAAATTATACTGGACATTTCTGAAATATCAATTCTAAAATTTAGCATGACATAATGCAAAAAAAATATCTTTTAGTAGGAAGATATCAGATATAAGGTCTCATATTGATACTTACTCGATGGGAAACACTTAGCAAGTTGCTTGGACACATCTTAGTTTAGTGGATAGAGTGCTAGATTAGGAGTTAGCACAACCTGAGTGGGAATTCTGGACATTTCTGAAATACTAATTCAGAAAGATAGAATGACATTATGCTAAGAAGAATTATTTATCTTTGAGTAAGAAGATATTGGATATAAGGTCTCATACTGATACACACTAGATGTGATATGCCTAGCAAGTCATTTGGATGCACCTTAGTTTAGTGAATAGAGTGTTGGATTGGGAGTCACAAAACCTGAGTGGGAATTCTGCCTTATCTCTAAGTCATTTTCATATATTAAATAGGGTTAATAATGGTACCTATTTCACTGTGTTGTTGTGAAGAGCAGATGAAATGATTGTTAGTCCTTTGTTAGAACCAAAGTGCTGCCTAAATCATAGGTGTCAAACACACAGCCCACTGGCTGAATTGTGACTGGCAATACTATGGAGTGTTGCTTGAACCAGACAAAAATATAAGTAGGAAATATTTACCAAAAGAAATAAAAATATAATAGAACATAGATAATATTAATATGTGGTTTTCTAAGTCGATATGTGGCCTGCAAGGATTCTTACGTATGGTTCAATGGTGCCCATTTTTATTTAAGTATGACACCACTGATCTAAATAGCTATTATTATTTAAGCTATTATTGATGCTGTTAATATTATTGTTAATTATTAACCTTTCTGCCTTAGTTTCCTCAGAACAAAGATGAATATTTTAAATATTCATAAATTAAATATATTTAAATTAATACTAAGTATTAAAAATAATTAATTTACATATAATTAATTTAACAATTATTAAATATATTTAAAATTAAAAAAACATGGATTGGCATGATAAACTTTTTTTTCTTTTTTCCTCTTTTTTATTTAATATTTTATTTTTTCTAATTACATGTAAAAAACAATCGTAAGATTCATTTTTTTTAAAAAAATTTAATTCCAAATTCTCTCCCTCCCTCTCTCCTGTCTCCCCTCATTGAAAAGGCAAGCAATTTGATATAGGTTTTATATATATATATATATATGGAGTCATGCAACACATATTTCTATATTATGTCATGTTGTGAAAGAAAACACAGCCCAAAAACAAAAAGCAAAACTAGAAAAATAAAGTAAAAAGTGCTTTGATCTGCATTCAGATTCCATCAGTTCTTTTTCTGGAGATAATATTTTTCATCATAAGTCCTTTGGAATTGTCTTAGATCATTGTATTGCTGAGAATGGCTAAGCTGATCACAGGATAAACTTTTTAAAAGAGTTTCTATGTCACTTTGCTGGTTACATAGTAAGAACAAAGATCTGTAAGCCAATAGTCCATTTATTTCATTGGTATCTATGCAGTGTCAAAGAATTGAGTGTAATTTTGGACGGGTCTTTGGAGTATTTATAGAAGAACATGACCAAAACTCATATAGGTTGGGCAGGCACAGATAGTTTGCACTCTGCATCCTTGCAGGGAGTACAGTGGTGAGATTGCCAATCTTCACATTTAAAAATCACCAAATGATGTATCCTTGTGTAACTTTGAATCTCATTCACAAGGAATTTAAGAAGGCTGAGTGCCATTTCAATAATCATTATAACATCTTCATATATTAGGTAGGTAGTATCATATAGAAGTGTGGTAAAAAAAGATTAAATTACTGATCTGAGATCATATAGTTAGATATATCTATTTCCACTTTTAAACTAGAGATCAAATATTCTAAGTAATGACAAATAGATGGCTGGATAATAGGCTTAGAATGCATGGTTTGCAGGTCCTAAAGAAAGATGTAGGTTCTTGAGATAACAAAACGGACTTCCTTAATGACAGAAAAGGGACAGGACAAGTACATCTCTTGCCAGCAGCAGTGCTTCTGAATGGAGAAAGGAACTTATCCCTCAAGTACTTTGGGGGATTGGGCAAGGGTTTCCAAAGGTCCATAAGCACCACTGGCAGGGATTTGTTCTCCTTTCATCTATCCTAATGATGCTGAATGATGTTACCTTTCAAAGCCTCTGGCTAGAGGGAGAGCCAAATGATTTTTTTTTATGTATTTCTGATGAATTGTGATGCAATTATGCAGTTGATACACAATGTGTGTAATTTCAATAGTATTTCTCTTAGACTGGATGCTCTCATAGAATTGGCTGATCTTTCCTAGAGTGGGTACCTGTAACAGTTACCTGCAAAAATGACAAAGGATGTTGCAAATCTAGAGCTCACTTAGTTCTATGCTTTTTGTGTGGGTGTGGGTGTGGGTGGGTGGAGAAAGAGGATTCAGAGTTGCCTTCAAAAGATCAGTATTTTTACAATTAGGTTACAATAAGGGGATTAAGAACTGTACTCTCTTATTACAGTAAATACACTGCTACCGCTTTTAAACACATTTTCACGCTGTGCACTTTTGAGAACAGGTTTATGCACACCTTAAACCACTGCAATATTGATCAAAAGTTTTTTTTTTGTTGTTTTTTATCTAGAATGACTTTACTTTTAATCCACTTGTGATTCCAGAACCAAACTTGATCGGCAAATGGTCACATTTTGTGTAGATTCTTTCATTCATCCTCATACTGAGTGTTAATGGTCTATATTTCACAGGGAATAGTTAAGGTTTCTGGGGATCATTGTAATCAGAGAGATCAACCATACTTCATAGGTCTGTGACATTTTTTTTTTCATCAGTTGAAAATCACCAATTGCCAGTGACTTTCATTTGCTGGCTAATTGAAGGTTAAAGAGAAAATTTCATTTTTCAACTCATTAATGCAAATATTTTTCAAAGGAATTAACACAATATTGTATAGAATTGAATCTTCATCTGATGGCCCAGGATCATCATTCTGAATACCAGAGGCCATGGTATAATGGCTTAAGTCCAAAGACTTGTGTTTGAATCACCCTTGTATCACTTCCTAACTGGGTGACCTTAATTTCCCTGAGCCTTCACTTCTTCTTCTGCAAAATGAAGATAGTATTTACACAAACACCTTACAATATTGTTGTGAAGTTAAAATGAAATAACAATAATAATAACTAACATTTATAAAACACTTTAAGGTTCGCAAACAACTTTACATATATTTACTCACTGATCCCCACAACAACCCTGGGAAGTAGTTGTTATAATCATCCCCCTACAGATGAGGAAACTGAGGCACAGAACATTTAAATGGCTTCCCCAGGGTCACACAGATAATGAATACCTGAGGTGGGGTTGGAACTCAGGTCTTCCTGACTCCAAGTCCAGTACTGTGTCCCCTGCATGGCATAACTTTGTTGAATACTGCATGAAAAGTTGTGTTGCTGAGCAAGTAAAGAGCCAGGCTCGGTATTAAAAAGAGCTGAGTTGGAGTTTTGCCTTTGATGCAAATAAACTATGACACCAAGGGCAAATCATTTATCCTCTCAGTGCCCCAGGCAACTCTCTGACTAATAATTGCTAAGTAGTTTTCCATAGCAGGTGTTCTACAAATTATTGAAATCACAGGACTGAATACACAACTCCTCCCCCTACAAAATACTTTGTAACTGAGATATACTATATAAGTGTAAGCTTTCATCATGGCACTCACTTGTGAACAGAGAGGGTAGAAGAGATTGCTCTAAATCTCTACTTCCTTCATCATATAACCTGCAAGGGACAACTTTTACTTAAAGTCTGTAACATCTACTTGTTTCTTGTAATTGACCTCTTTTTTATATGAATAAATTGCAAAGAAAAAAGTTAACTTGGTTCTAGTAAGAGTGGCTTTTCTATATCAATAATCAATAACATCAATCAATAAACATTAATTAAGTGCCTACTATGTGCCAGTGGGCAGCTAGTTGGTACAATGGAAAGAGCACTAGGCCTGAAGTCAGGAAGACCTGTGTTTAAATCTGGCCTCAGTCACTTCCTGGCTGTGTGACCTTGGGCACAATCATTAACCCTGTTTGCCTCAGTCCCTCATCAGTGAAATGAACTGGAGAAGGAAATGGTAAACCACTCCAGTATCTTTGCCAAGATAGCCCCAAATGGGGTCAGGAAGAGTTGGACAAGAACGAAATGACTCAACAACAAAGTGTGTCAGAACTGTGATAAGAACAGGTGATATAAAAAGAGGAAAAAATCCTGCCCTCAAGGAGCTTACAGTGTAATGGGGGGTGGGGAGAGAAAACATGCAAACAAATATATACAAAGCAAGCTGTGTACAGGATAAATAGAAGATAATTAATACAGGGAATGAAATTAAAAGGTTTTGGGAAAGGATTCTGGTAAAAGGTAAGATTTCAGTTGGGATTTAAAGGAAGCTAAGGAGGTCAGTAGTCGGTGAGGGGGAGGGAGAGTATTCCAGGAACTGGGGAGAGAAAGAAATTCCCTGAATAGAGAGATGGAGTGTCTTGCTCATAGAACAGCCAGAAGGCCAGTGTCATTGAATCAGAGTACATGTTGGCGAGTAAGGTCTGAGAAGCCTAGAAAGATGGGAAGGGAGTTGGTTATGAAGGATTTATAATGCCAAACAAAGCATTTTTGTATTTGCTCCCGAACATATTCAGAAGTGATTGGAGTTTATTAAGTACAGAGGTGACATGATTGGACACGCACTTTAGGAAAATCACTTCAGGACAAAACAGAATG
The DNA here is from genome assembly GCF_900497805.2 of Vombatus ursinus. Lineage (NCBI taxonomy): Eukaryota > Metazoa > Chordata > Mammalia > Diprotodontia > Vombatidae > Vombatus > Vombatus ursinus. The sequence continues at coordinate 16,886 of NW_020950309.1, read as the reverse complement.
GGGAGAGACTCGAGGCAGCAGACCTACCAGTGTGCTATTGCAGTGATCCAGGTGTGCAGTGATGAAGGCCTGTACTAGAGTGGTGGGAGTGTCCAAGGAGGGAAGGGAGAGTATTCAAGAGATGATGCAAAGGTGAAATCAACAGCCCTTGGCAACAGATTGGCTATGGGGCATAAAAGATTGTGAGGAATCTAGGATACCTGCTCCTTTATGAGGCTAAAGGAATGGAATTATGTTATTGCCCTCTATAGTAAATAGGAAGGTAGGAGGGGGAAAAGCTTAGGGGGAAGGATAACAAGTTCTGTTTTGGACATCTTGAGCTTAAGATGTCTGCTGGATATGCAGTTTAAGATGTCTAAAAAGCAGTTGGAAATGCAAGACTGGCAGTCAGCAGAGAGTCTGGAGCAGGATAGGTAGATGTGAGCATCATTAGCTTAGAGACTGTAATGAAATCCAAGTGATGATGAGACCACTGAGTGAAGTAGTGAAGAGAGAGAAGAGAAGAGGGCCCAGGTCAGGACTCTGAGGGACAGCAATAGTTGGACGGCATGATCTGGAAGAGCAGTCAGAGAAGGAGACAAAGATCAGTCAGGTAGGAGGACAACCAGGACAGAGTGGTGTCCCAAAAACCTGCAGAGAAGAAAGTATCAAAAAGAGATGATCAGCAGTGTCAAAGGCCGCAGAGAGGTCAAAGAGAAAAAAGGCCATTGTATTTGGCAATTAAAAGCTCATTTGTAACTTTGGAAAGAGCAATTTCAGGGAAATGATAAGATTAGAAGCAAGACTAGAAAAGGTTAGGAAGAGAGTGAAAAGAGGGAAAGTGGAGGCACCTATTGTAGATTTTTTTTTTTGAGGAGTTTAGCTATAAAGATATATAGGACGATCAAAGAGATTGAAGGATCAAGTGAGGTTTTTTCAGTGTGGTGTGTTTGTGGCTTTAAGAAATGAGACAGGGACAGATTGAAAATAAAGGAAAGAGTGGGGATGGCAGAAGCGGCAATTTGTTGAAGGAAACGAATGGAATGAGATCACTTGGACAAGTAGAGCGGTGAGCCTTGGTAAGGAGTAAGGCCACTTCATCATTTGAGACAGAAGGAGAAAGTGGCAGAAGACATCTGAGTGAAAGGATTTGAGGAAGAATGGGGAGGTCGGAGGTTCGTGGTAAATGACCTCATTTTTTTTTCTGTAAAATATAAGGCAAAAGTCTTAGCTGAGAGTGGGGAAGGGAAGAGGAAGGCATGTGAGGTTTGAGGAGGAATGAAAAAGTTTGGAAGAGCCCCTGTGGAGAGTGGGATAGTGAGTTGATAAGGGAGGTATAGTAAGATTGTGTGGCAGCAGTGAAGGCCCAGTTAAGGTTGTATAACATAAATTTGTAGTGGACCCAGTGCGAATGGTTATGTGATTTTTCTCCACCTTTATTCAATAGCATACGTGTAGGAGCAAAGGCAATGAATGATGGAAATTATACAAGGCTGGGGCTTGGCTGAGAGTGATCAGAACTAGGAAGGGATTCAGGAGAAGACAATAGCGTAGAAGTGAACGCGTTCAGCAAGGAATCAAGATAGGGAGGAGAGGAGAGAGATGGCCTGGAAGAGAATTGAGGGATCAAGAGATTGGAGGTCACAGTACAAATGAATAGTAGAATTTGTAAGGGAGGGCAGAGAGAGAGGTGAAAAGCCAATATATTATGATTAGATAAGGGGATTTCAGAATTCTTAAACAGAGAGGTGATACATTTTTGGGTGATGGCAAGATCAAGGGTAGGACTGTTTTTGTATGTGGGTGAGGTGGGTTAGAGGAGTAGCTCATGAGAGGTGAGTAGGTTGAGGAACTGAGTGGTTAGGGTATTTGAGGGAGGATCAATATGAATATTGAACTTACCCAGTATGATGAGAGGAGTTGGAAAGGAAAGAAAGACTGTGAGCCAGGTATTGAACACACTGAGGAAAGAAGAGTAACCCGGGAGTCTGCAGATAACAGCTACTAAGAATTTGAATGGGTGGTAGATGTGAATAGTGTGAACCTCAAGGGAGGAAAGTGATGGAGGAAGAGGAAAATCTGGAAGTGGCCATGGGGAACAGTGAGCTGGGGAGAATGAGTAAAGGTACAGCCAGTCCTGGAAAGGGTGACTGGGGAGGCTGTGTCATTAGGGGAAGCCAGGTTTCAGTAAAAGATAGAAGATGGAAGGAGTGGGAGAGGAAAAGATTCAAGGTGAAAAGAAGTTGGTTACCTATGAAACAAATATTCCAAAGGTCATAGGAGAAGGACTGGGTGAAGTTAGGGTTGAGGGGGATAAGAATGAAGAAAATCTTCCATAAGCGACCTTACTTTACCAAAGAAATATTAGATTTACAAATGCACCACACATTTATTAAGTATGCAGTTTACAGAAGGAACCAGGAGAGACAGGGTTGCATAGCAAATAAAGAGCTAATGTTAAAATCAGAAAATCTGAGTTCAAGTGTTGTCTCTGATACTCATTGGCTCTGTGGCCCTGGGTAGGCCACTTATCCTCTCAGTGCCCTGGGGACTCTAAAACACTGTAAGTTGCACAACAGGTGCCTATCTGCAATGGTGGAAGGAGTTTGCTTTCTGGGATTTCCCTATGCCAATGATATCAGAAATCTGCACCAAACAAGCCAGAGGAGTTTTCTTTTTAAAGTTCTACTAACAAACACAGGGTTAACAACACTGATAAAAGAAGCAACCAGTGAAGAATGTGGATACATAGGCAAAGATACAAAAGAAACACGTTTCACTAAATGAGTCTTTTTAATGAGAATTTTTTTTAATCTCAAAAAATCTATATAATTACAGGATATAGGCCTGAATTATCAAGGAAAGTACTTGATATAGACACAGTAATGCTTTAGGCTTCACTGATTTCTAACTGTGGCTATTTACATAAAGCAACTTGGGCAATAACTGAAAATGAGAAAAACAAATCCCCTCCAGGAATTTCTCATGTATCACACTGACCCTTACCCTGGTGTCAGTGTGCCATGTATGCTACCATGAAATGCTGAGTCATGATGGAGAGAGTCAGATTTCCAGAATCAAACCTATTTCTAGGTCATGCTCCATTTTGTTCAACTTCCTAGGGGTCCTATTGAGTACACGGTTTCACACGCATCTGCACATTTCCTCTCTGTCTTTCTAAGTGAGGTATGGCTGTTGGGAACCATGCAAGGATCTTACAAAGCTGTTCCTGGGAAGTGTGAGAATAGTGAATGAAATGCACAAGTTAACTTCCACAGCAATTTCAACCCAAGGAGCTATACTAAGTATTGGCAGGTTATTAGGGAGTTTTTAAAATCAGAGCAAAGCTAATAATTATTATCAAGTCTTTAATGACTGTCACACACACAAACACACTAACATCAGACTATTAGAATTGTAATCCTACACTATCCAGCCCTCTCAAAGACCAGTCCAGATTACTCACATTCTTTGGTTTAACCTTTTCTGATCTCATGGAGATCACAGAATTAAATCAAGATTATGGTATGCTTAAAATATTCCTAAACTCTCCCAGATGGGGAGAGTTTTTTTCGGTATCTCTACTTATGGAAAACATTGGTTTGTACCCTCCTCCATCTTTTCTGCCCTACTTCTTATAGATGGTACAGGTCAATTGGCTACCTCCTCAGGTCCACTAAACTATGATTCCAATTCATTGGAATTGAAATTCAATAGGAACTCAATTCATGAGTCAATGAATGACTTAAGTTGATCTGTCCCTATCTCCAGGTCCTGCTATAACTTCCCTGGGAGTAAATGGAAGAACCGAATTCACACTCTGTGCTAGTCACCAACTCTCTCTGTGACTCGTAACAAATTGCTTCCATAAAAGGAAATTCCCTGCATTTAGAAGCCACAATTATTTTGTAGTTTATAGTCTTCATTGACTAAAGTTCTGAGATGTTAAATGATTAGCCAAAAATCACATAGATAATAAATGTAAGAGGAGAATTTTAATTCAGATATTTTTGACTCTAAGCCTAACATTCAAATCAACATACCTTGTTGACTTTCAACCAAGGGTTTACTACCATTAAATCCCAATGTGTGTTTCCTTTTGCTTCTTTTGTTCTCCCTAAATGATACCTACCTATTTTCTTAGGATTAATAAAACAATACTAATAAATCCTGTGGAGTGTTGTAAAATTTTCCACTGTATTAATATAGTGGTATTTGTACCAGTAATGATAATGATATTGTATATCTTTCTCTTTTAAAAATTGCTTTCAATGAAGCTATAACTCCCCTTCTATTGCCCAGTTTTCAATGATCCATATTGTCCTTGCATAGAGTGGAATTTCTGAAATTCACATTTCCCTTCTTACTATTAAGATATTAATGTATAAAGTGAAAAGATATTAAATAAAACATTGTTTTATGAAAACAGATATATGATGAGCATTTGCATTCTTCAAAGCAGTAATCCCTAATCAGATCCGTTATACTGTTTGCCTTGTTTGAAATCATGTTTATGTGCCTTTGTGAAATTAAATTAAGACAATAACTTAGCAGATGGGCCCAAGAATATGCAGATAAAGTGCAACTGAAATATATCATTTTTATACTTGCATGTCATTGCAATGGACTTTAATTAACTGTGGGGTTGGTACTTGAAAAATACCAGTCAATGGACCCTAATCTTTGCATCATAGTTTTGGAAATAAGCAAATGGAATTAAAATATCAAACTTATCTAGCTATATTTTTTTTAAAAATCCGAACAAAGAAATAAATAAAGCAAAAATAGGAGGAATTTTAAGGCAGATGACAGATTATCAAAACAAAAATGTTAATATTTGATTTGAGCACAAATATGCCATTCAAGTCAGATACTAGCTCATTCTCCTCAATCTCAAGACCTTCTCTATACAAAAGGACTGGGCTTAAAAAAAAAAAAGATGCTTAGCCATGAACAGTATCAATTAAAGGGCCCATAAACATATCCCTGCTACCCAAACGTTAAGATGTTTCTAAGAAATGTACTTATTGTTGTAAAAAATCAATTTGGTTCCATTGTTTGTGAATGGACACTTCCTATCCATCCTTTGGTAGAATTGATCCACTTTTAGATAGCAATAGATGGGCTAAAAAAAATAAAATCACACTTACTTAGCTCCAGTATTTAAGGCCTTCCTTGATAATAAACAAATATCTTTAAAATTTATATAAAGTCACCAAACCAATTTTTTTGTCAGTACCCTCTCCCACCTTCTCCCTTTCACTTTGCCAGACATCTATCAGCTTAACAGGCTACAAGTGAGAACCTTTTTTTTTTTTTAATGGAGAAAACATCATTTCATCAATAAACATTTTTATAATTGATTTAACTATAGACAATCAAGTCACAGCTTTTTTCTAGTTATCAGCAAACTATGATCTAGAAAATCCAAGTGTCCTGGATCTCTAAACATATTCCACTGTCAATCAATCTGCCTACTTTGTATTAACAACAGGTGCAGTGTCTAATGTTTACCATGCCAGGAAATATTTACTGAATTAATCAAAGTTGTCAAAATGATAATGACATTGTGTCATCAGCATTAATATTGACTCATTATAGTTCCAAAACATTTTTAAACAAATTACATCTTACCTCAGGAAAGCAGAATATACTGTTGATCTAGTTCATATAAGAGTAGGTTAATCTTGGCGTTGCTTGTTATATGGAAACATCTGCAGAGCTAAGCTTTCCTTCTGGCAGTCATTTCTAGGAGAAATTGAGAGACGTACATATAACCTGGACTTCTATATTAGTGTCCGCTACCTCTGAAGGCCACCATCAACTGGCCATAACCTTTATTGGCCATAGATGAACAGCTAGGATTAAAACCAAAATGTATAAGCTGAGATCCTTTGTTATATAACTGAACTGGGCTGTGGGAGTTCCATTTGAGCAAAGGATGCAAGATAAAACCTTTGGTGTGAAAAATCTAATTACAAGACATAGACCTACAGGAAGCCAGCCCCCCAAAAAATACAAGCTATTTCTTAAGGATAAAGCCACAACAGACTCAAATATACCTTTTAGACCAATAGAGATGTCTTTTGTCCATTGTATACTGATTAATACAGTATAAATTGAGTCTTTATTGACTTCCTCCTATGTACCAGGGGGTGTTTCTTGCTCCTGAGTAAAGAAACACAAAATTGTAACAGCTTCTATACTATAGGTGTTTACATTGTATTGGGGGTGGGGGACATCACATATATAAGTATATAAAAAACAAAGCAAGTGTGAGGTAATATTTTGGGGGAAAAGTAATGACAACTTGAGAGGGGATTGAGAAAGGCTTCATGTAGAAGTTGGTACTTGAGTTGAGCTTTAAAGGAATCTAGAGTTTGTTAGAGGTAAAGATGAGCAGGGAGAACATTTAAGGCATGGGGACAGCCTATACAAAGACATGGAGATGGGAGATAGAAATTCATGTGTGAAGAAGAATAAGAAAATTAGTCTGCTTTGATCTTAAAGTCTGTGAAGCATATCAATGTAATACAGATGTAACAGTATGTTAGAGTCAGGCTATAATGGACTTTATATGCCAAACATAGATGCCAAACAGTTTATATTTTATCCCTAAGCTAAAGTGTGGAGAGAGACCACTGAGAGAACTGCAGGAACTAATCGAGCAGGAAGCAACATGGTTAGAGCTTGTCTTTAGGAAAATTACTTCAGAAGCTTTATACTGCTCTCCTTCCTTAGACAAGACCCACATTTCGATGCTAGTAATGCATACTCAATTGGTCTAAAGGACAACGGACTGTCTTTTTTTAAACCAATCTTTGCAATATCTTACAGCTCAAATACAATAATCTAAGACAATTCTGAAGGACTTATGATGAAAAATGCTCCAGGGGAAGAAGTGAGGGAGTCTGAATGCAAATTGAAGATTCTTTTTTTGTTTTTTGGATAATTAATAAATTTATTTTTAGTTTTCAACATTCACTCCCATAAGATTTTGAGTTTTAAATTGTCTCCCCCTCCCACTTTCCCCTCTCCAACGTGGTGTACAATCTGATATAGGCTCTACATACACATTCATGTTAAGCATATTTTCCTATTAGTCATGATGTAAAGAACAATTAGAACTAATGGGAGGAACCATGAGAATGAAGCAATAAAACAAAACAACAAAGGCAAAGGAGAGCAAATAGTATGCTTCCTTTTTCATTCAGACTCCATAATTCTTTCTATGGACATAGATAGCAATTTCCATCATGAGTCTTTTGCAGTTGTCTTGGATTCTTGCATTGCTGTGAAGAGTCAAGTCGATCAAAGTCAGTCATCCCATAATATGGATATTACTGTGTACAATGTTCTCCTGGTTCTGCTCATTTCAATCTGCATCAGTTTATATAAGTCTTTCCAAGTTTTTTTTGAAGTCTGCCTGCTCATCATTTCTTACAGCACAACAGTATTCCATTACATTCATATACCATAACTTGTTTAGTCACTCCCCATATGATGGGCAACCCCTCAATTTCATTTGCCACCACAAAAGAGCTGCTATGAATATTTTTGTAGTTGTGGGTCCTTTTCCTTTTTTTATCTCTTTAAGATACAGACCTAGAAGTGGTATTGGTGGGTCAAAAGCAGACTTTTTAAAAAAACTTTATTTTTCTTTATTTTTTCTTTTAGTCTGTGTTTTCTTTCACAACATGACTAATATGGAAATAGGTTTTGCATGACTTCACATGTATAATCTATATCAAATTGTTTGCCTTTTCAATAAAAGGGATTGGGAAGGTGGGAGGGAGGGAGAGAATTTGGAACTTATTTTTTTTAATGAATGTTAAAAATTGTTTTTAAATATAATTGGAAAAAATGTCATATTTTTTAAAAATATCATATATCTCAAAAAGGTTATTTGAAAAGCTTTTAGTGGAATTCAGAAATAATCTTGCCCCCTGATGACCACTTCCAATGGTCTCACCATGATGTCCATCCCAAAAGACTAGTGTCATTGTATCTAGAGTCAAAAGATTTAGGTTCAAATCCTAGGTCAATGATAGAAATTTGTGAAAATCTGTCACTAGAATCCCAGGATCCCAGTCTTATTCTGCTACAAATGGATTCCATGTCACCTGAAACATGTGTGAAGTAATAAAACAAAGTAGAAGTTGAGATTGGTAATATAACTTCAGCTAGTTGAGTAGTTTTCTTTTCCTTTTGTTTTGCTTGGGGGGGGGGGATGGGAATAGACAAGCTAAAACACATCTCTGTGCTCCATAGTTCTTCCCCTCATTGTAAGTTCTCTCTTCCTACCTCCAAAATTGCTTTGTATTGATTGACTCTCTCTGTCTCTCCCTCCCTCGTCCCCCTCTTTCTCTCTCTCTCTCTTTCTCTCTCTTTCTCTCTCTTTCTTTCTCTCTCTCTGTCTCTCTCCTTATCTGTGTAACTAATTAAATAGAAATTAAGCTCCTTCATTGGCAGCTAGGTGGCTCAGTGGAGTGCTGGGTCTGGAGTCAGGAAGACTCATCTTCCCAAGTTCAAATTTGGTCTCAGACACTTAGTAGCTATGTGACCCTGGGTAAGTCACTTAACCCTGTCTGCCTCAGTTTCTTCACCTGTAAAATGAGCTGGAGAAGGAAATGGCAAACCACTCCATTATCTTTGACAAGAAAACCCCAAATGGGGTCATGAAGAGTCAGACATGACTGAAAAACAATGGAACCACAATAAAGCTCCTTCAGAATTGAGATGATTTTGTTTTTCCTTTGTGTCCCCCAGTAAAACACCAGACATATAGTAGGCCCTTGATTAATGCTTCCTAAATTTATTTGAAATGAATTTACAGAAAGGGCCTTCCAGATCATCTAGTCCAAGTTTTTTTTTTATAGATTCATAGAATATTTGAGTATCAAAGAAGATATAGTAATATATTCAGAAAGCCTTGGAAACTCCAAATCTCTATACGAGCATAAGGTAGTTTTTATAAAGAAAAGACATGTATTGCATACACAGGAATAGTAAAAGGCAGTGTGGCAAGGTGGATAGAAAGTTGGCCTTGGAATCAGTAAATCCAGTAATGTATAATAAGAGTGAACCTGAGTTTAAGGCCTGCCTTTGACACATACTAGCTCAGTGACCACAAGTAAGTCACCTGATACATTAGTAATTCCTCTTCCTCCACCCCCACCCCTAAAATGGAATGTCTCTGAAGTTGTTGTGGTTCAGTAAAGTATAATACTTAACAGGGCAATGAACTATATTGATGTAGCATTGTTTCACCTGGACTGTTTTAAGCATACCTTCATTGGTCTCCTTCCAGTTTCTTACTCTTTTCAATCTAATTTCCACACAGCTGCCAAAATTATTTTCCTAAGGCACAGATATGACTATATGAAAACACCACCGAAAGCTCCTATTGCTTATAGGATAAAATATAAGCTAACATTTACGCCTCACCACATTCTGGCTCTTACCTACTATTCCTGATTTCCATTAAACAAGAGATGCTCTTGAGAATTAATCTCTCCAGACTGCTTTCTCCTCTGGTGCTTCCTAAGTTTAGGTAAAAACAAAACAAAACAAACAAACAAACAAACAAAACCAACTGGTTATCTTCTCCCCTCCAAAAACCTAACCCCCTTTCCAAAATTCCATCTTTCTCCTGAGGGTACCACCATTGATCCTTTCAATCACCCATGTTTGTCACTTAAAAGTAATTCTCTCTCCATACTCCATTACGACCCATATCCAATTCATTGTCTATATTTTCTTTATCCACCATATGACTTGCAACTGTCTCGTTTCTCTTTCCTTACATCACCATCCCCCATATTTAGGCTTTGTCCCTTTAGGTCAAATCAACTAGTCAGTAATCATTTAGTAAACTTTGTTAAGTGCTGGTCAAGTAAATACAAACAAAAAGAGACATAGTTCCTGCTCTTAAATTGTTCATATTTTAATAAGAGAAGAAAACACATAAAAGAAAGATGAAAGGAAGTGTAGAGAGGGGATGATAGTGGTGAAATCTTGAGAATGAATTGGTTTGGGCCTTTCTTTAAAATGGAGAATCTGGGGGCAACTCAACCAGTGGGAGAAAGGGGCTATTGGGATTGAAGGGAAAGACAGATGAGTAATGTGATGAAGTCCAGAGAGTGAAAGATGGCTGGTTTGGGCTCTTCCATAAAATCAAGGTTTTGATATCAATTTGCCAATAAGAAAAGGGGGCTGTAGGGGAAAGAGAGAGAAGGTCCCCTTCTAGTCTTTTTTTTTTTCCTTTTCAATACATTCTCCCCACAGTTGCCAAAGTTATCTTCCTAAGGCACATATCTATGTCAAAGCACTTCTCAAAACTTTCATTGCTTCTAAGGAAAAATGCGTATTGATATTTACAACTCATTACAATTTGGGTCCCACTTACCATTTCAGACATTTCACACTACTCTCCATCACAAACTGCATTCCAGCCAAACTCAACCATGAGCTATTCTCTAAACTTGACATCCCATTTCTGGTTACTATGAATGTAGATGTATTGTTCCCATGCCTAGAATGTGTTCCTTCCTTTTCCACAACTTCTTTTTCTTTAAGGCTTAGTTCAGGTGCTGTTCCTTCTTCTATGGCATCTTCCCTGATTTCCCCTTTTGCTAGTGATCTCTCCTTCAAATTATTTTGCATTAAACTTATCTATGTCTATGTCATAAGATCATAGGATCATGGAGTTAGAGCTGGTCTGGACCTTCAAGTTCATCTGTTCCAACTCTCTCATTTTACAATTGAGAAAGACGAGGCCCAGATAATTTAAGTGCCTCACCTAGTCACATAGGTAATAAGTAAGTGGTCAAGCTGTGAAACAAACCAATATTTTATGACTGAATTCAGGACTCATTTTTTTAATAGCACACTGCTCCTACATCTCGTCAGTGGAATGGATGAAAGCAGAAATGATTTTGGTTTTGTCTTTGTATTCTCAGAACCTGGCACAGTGTCTGGCATGTAATAGGTATTGAATACACACTTGCTATATTGAATTAAATGATTATTATTTTAGGAAATAATAATGCTTGATTATAAAGTGTTTTATATTTAAAATTCAGCTTTTTCTCAACAATGTCAATTAAGTGGTACTCACAAATATGAATTAGTAAAAATATTACCATCATTCCAATTTTACAAATAAAGTAGCTGAAGCTCAGAGACTTTAAGAGATTTGTCTTTATTCAAGTACTCCTAATTACATCACGTTGTCTTTCTTAATGAATCTTCTACTTTTTGCTTATGTACCGTGTTTAGGCTGAATTTGGTTTTGAAATAATCTGTAATGGAGCAATAATTCAATCTGTAGAAATGATCTGACATAATTTTGAAGCCAATTCTTCATATTCCTTGCCAGGTAAAAAGGGGCAGAAGGTCTCCTTCCACAATTTTCATGCTAACCTTATCCATTCTATAATTCTCTTAGTGTATTTTAACTTAACAACCATTTCACTAGATCCCATTCTATAGGATAATTGCACTCCAGCTTATTAAAATGAAAACTTTTGTTATTATAGAAATACACATTGTCCAAAACTATTCAATATGGAGGATGAGGGATAAGGGTTGTTTCATGTGATGGTAAATTTGAAACACTACCCAATCAACAATATATGGTTTCTAGAGTCATTACAAAATATTTATGATTAAATGTTTCAGCTAAATTACTAAATAACTATTCAAAATTGAATACCAAGTTACTTTGTAAAGGCCTGGTATGAAAGGGGAAAAAGAAAAGGAGTTGGAAAACAAGGTAAGAGACATTTCTGAGTTTTAATAAAATTCACTCAAAAGGAGTTATTTCTCTAAGATCATAGCTTCAGTCACCAATAAATAAATAATAACACATGTCCCCCAGTACTGAATAAAAGCTTCGGCATCTACTGTTCAAAACCTTCCAGGAAACAAATCCTCCAAAGAAGAAAGGTAAAAATATCAGAGGGAAACTGGCAATATCTCCCAGGGATCGACAAGATGTCTAGAAGTGAATGTCATTTTCTCACCAATAATCTGCACTTTAATCTTACATGAAACAATTTTTCCACAAAAAAGTCTCTGTTCTCTTGTATTTGATAAAGAAAAAGAATTAGAAATAGGTCCAATTTCTTTTAGAAAAGTAGGTTTCTTCAGCTTTCGATTGGCCTTTCTCATGACCCTCTATACAAGAAGACAGATAATAAATATAATGATTTATACTGAAAAGAGAGCAGTAAGGATAATGGCCCAAACAGTGCTGTCTTTTATTATGTTACCATAGTAAATAATAGCAGCACCGTTCACACCGTTAGACTTAAGGTTGTATCAGCGATTCCATTATAATTCCTGTTTTTCAGAAGTTTATAACTTGGTCTTAACAATGTCCTCCTGCCTGAAACTGGCCATATGGCTTTCTGTTGGTCAAAGACAGGTTTGCCTTAATTGCTTTTACCATTGTTTAATGATCATATTGTGAAACAAAAGAACATTTTTACTCTAATTTTACTCTGGTTTACACATATGTATGCATGTGTATATATTATATACAAATACATGTACATACATATATTTGTATATATGTAAGTTGTGAGTACATATGTATGTATGCATGTATGTATGTGTATGTGTATGTGTGTATATGTATACATACACATATATATGTAGTCTTGAGCTAGAAAAAAATTAAGTCACTAATTTTTCTAGGCAATCAACATCAATATTTAGAAAAAGAGAGACAGATTTAAATACTCAATAATTAGAAGCAACTGCCATTACAATTTACTATTGAAATGCTTAAAAGAAATATTATTCAGAAGCACCCATGTCCTTTCAATGTGTCTGTAAAGCTCAGGGCCCTGTTTTATAGATTAAGGGACATATTCTCCCCTGGAGACAGGAACATAATTCAATATAACAGGCCATCCACCACAAATCAAGAGCAGGCAATAACAAGGAGGTCATCTAGCATTTGGACAAGACAGAGTGAGAATTGGCAATTGTAATTGCAACTGAGCAGACCACTTTAGTATCTATTCTATCCACCTACTATGGGGAAAGAGTAGGAGTTTGGGCCATAAGTATAGTCAATCTCAGTTTTCCTTTTCTGGGAAACTGCACCCAGCGGGATATTTTTTTCAGAGGAAATCAATGTTATTAGACCAACTTTAGAAGCAGTTGTTTGAGGAGCCTTGTAGACAAGCTTAATGGCAGAAGCCAGTGGAGCCATTTCAGGTGTGACAGCCTGCATTTTCCAGGACTGTGCTATAGTGGTGCATGCTCTGAGTACAACTAATGAGAAAGGTGGTACCTATTTTAGTTTCTGGAAAGGTAAGTAAGAACAGGGATAACTTCCTCCATAGCCCCAGTTTTGACCAAAACCTTTATGCCCGAGATGAACTCAATGAATTTCTTATTGGAATTAAAGATCATCTCTAGTTGGTTGGGAATGTCTGTGTAAACATCTGCACCATACACACCTCAATAACTGATGCAAAACCAAAAACAAGACAAAAGGGGAATTTTATAGCAAACCTGCCCCTGGCCTTTGCAACATTTTAAGTGGAGACAGGTACATTTCAGTCCAGTCAGAACAGACTTATTTCTTTATACTGTAATGTCAAATGCAAATAAACTCAAATGCCTAGAATAAAAGAATTAGTAAGAAAGAAATTGGAGAAGCAGTAAGCAGTGGTGGATCAAGAGCTGGTTGGTCTCCTAGTTCAGAAAGCCTACCTCTTACACATGTTATCGTTGTGAGCCTGGGCAATTCATTTAACCTCTCAGTGCCCCCAGACAACTTTTAGACTATAAATGGCAGTACTATTGTTCATCTACAATGTTAAAGAAAAGTCCCTAAACTTAGGAAGTAATGGGTCCAGAACTCTGACACAAGTTAAATAAGGTCAAGTCAAGAAGTCAACAAGTACTTATTAAGAGCTTATTTTGTTCCAGGTAAGCTAAACTCTGGGGACACAAAGAAAGGTGAAAACCTAGTCATTGACCTTAATGAACAAGCACTCTAATGGGGGGAATAACATGTAAAATAACTAGACAAATTCTCTCTCTCTCTCTCTCTCTCTCTCTCTCTCTCTCTCTCCTCTTTTGCTGTTTCTTCTCTCAATCTTTAACTTTCTCTAGATCATTCTCAATATATATATTTATGTCTATACAAAGATATATAAATATATAGATTCATTTATGTATGTGTGCACAGACGCAGAGTAGATACAAGGAGCTTTGAGAGGGAATGCATTAACCTTTGGGAGGACCAGGAAAGACCTCCTAAAGCAGGTGAGATTTAAGCTGAATCTAATTCAAAATAAACAGTCAAAGATAAAACTAGAGTATTCCAGATATGAGGAACAGGTTCTGAGAAGGTACAGAGACAAGAGATAAAGCATTGTGTTTGAGTAGTAAATATGCTAGCATGACATAGTCTGCAAGAAGAGGAATAGAGAATAAGAAAACTGGAAAGATAGGAAGGAGCCAGGGTATGAAGAACTTGAAATGCCAAACAAAGGAGTTTATATTTGATCCTGGAGATAAAGTTCATCGAAAAGAATGTAACATGATCAGATATACACTTTCAAAAATTTACTTTGGCACGTAAATAGAGGATGGATGGGGGTAGAGGGCCTGCAGTCAGTCAGAAAATAATAGGAGGCTAAAATAGGGTTGTGGTTGGAGTGAGTTGAAAGAAGGGAACATATAAGAGAGACGTTGTGAAGAGGGAAATGGAAAGGTTCAGCAATGGATTGGTTATATGGGGCCAAGGAAGACATCAAAGTCATGGGCTAGGGTGACTACAAGGATGGTGATGCCATCAACAGTAGTAGTGAAGTTGGGATGGTGGTGGTGGTGGAGTGTTTTGGGGAAAGGCAATCAGTTTTGTTTCAGACCTGTTGAGGTTGGAATGTCCATGACACAACAAATTTGATATGTCCAAATGGCAGTTTATGTTACAGTACTGGAACTAAGGAAGGGAAGTATAATTCAATTTGAGAATTACCTGCAGAAAGACAATAATTGAACCTATAGCTGCTGATGAGATTATCAAGCTGGGTAATACAGAGTAAAAAGAAAAAGAACACTAGGAAATTAATGAAAATATAAAATGCTAAGACAATTAAGGTAAATATATAAGATCCCAATAGAATAATGGTCTAAGAATATGAATATTTATCAAAAGAAATCTGGCAAACAGTTAACAACCATATGAAATGCTACAAATTGCCAATAACACGATAAATAAAAATGAAAACAACTCTGAAGTTTTACCTCAAATCTAGCAAATTGGCTAAGATGCAAAAGCTGGAAATACTTAATGTGTGGGCAGGGGGCTATAGGAAGGCATGTACATGGGGACACTTTTAGTGGAGCTGGCAATTACTCCAAACATTCTCAAAATCAATTTGGAATTATGTATTTTTAAGTGAATAGGATATGACCCTTTGATCCAAAATATAACCTTTCAAATTTTTTTTCTACAGATTACAGATCTTTATACTCACATAATTGCCTGAAAGTTCCAAAAATACAAGATCCTGCTGTGTACAATTTTTACTCATTATAAAAATACACAAATTCCTCCAAATGATAAAACTGGTTGAACAAAATGCAGGTTTGATGCTTCTCCTTAAACAAAGAGCTGTTCATGTGCATATAAAATTTATATGATTCTTTGATAAGTGTAACCACAGAGAACTGTTCAACAAGCCTCTGATTATTAATGTCAAGTGAGGCATAAAACAGGCAGATATATGCTTGCCAAAGATGTTCACTACGGTGACAGAGGACATTATGCACATAGACCAAATGGAAGAGAGATTGACCATAGATGATGAGGTCTTTTGGATGTTTCTGTTTTGGATTAACTTGTTCTGATTGCTTCAAAATTCATGGTATTGAAGGTATCTTCAATTGAATTTGTGATTACTCAAGAGAGATCAGCCTAACAATTCACATAGGAATGACTAAATGGAAGAAAATTAATTATTATGTACGGGAAGGCCAACATACTTAATTGACATATCAGTACGTAAGTATTAGAGAGTGTAGAAGATGGAAGACTAGGCCTCAAGTCCCATTTTGGTCCTACTTCATCACCTTTTATATGTCATGGACCCTTTTTGGCTGTCTGGTTAGCCTTATGTGCCCTTTAACAGAATAATACTTTTAAATTCATAAAATAAATGGAAAGAAATGCTAAGTTGCTATTAGAAAATAGCAAAAATAAAGATGCATTTTTTTCTCCAACTGGACTCCTTGAAATCTATCCATTGACACTCAGATTAGGAACCCCTGTTCTAAAAAGATAGGGTGCATTGGTTCAGGGAGTGTCTTCAGGTAGCTTCCTAAAATAGTCCACATCTTCCTTCCCTATCCCCAACATCCCAATAGACATTTTGGATAAACAATGAGTTAAGCCCAGGATTGAATAGGAGAAAGAAACTAGGCTGAACTGCATTGGAAAAATCATACAGTGTTTTTAATGATTCCAAACTGATCTTCAGCACTAAAAGACCACTTGGCAACAATATTTTCTTGGTGTTACTATAAGATTATAAATCTTGGAATAACATAATTTATGAAAATTCAAAATTATGTCCCAAAAGTTAGAACTTAGTCTGCGAGTCAATAAACATTTATTAAGCCACTGTGTTAAAGGGCTAAGAATATGAAGAAAGGCAAAAAACAGTTTCTGTACTCAAGAAACTCGCAGTTTAATGAGGGAAACAACGTTATGCACACATATACACACATACATGCATACATAGTGCAGATCTCATATATATATGTGTGTGTGAGAGAGAGATAGAGAGAGAGAGAGAAAGCGAGAGAGAGAGAGACAGAGACAGAAACAGAGAGAGAGAGAGAGAGAGAGAGAGAGAGAGAGAGAGAGAGAGAGA